>NC_090281.1:23733169-24033169 GCF_037392515.1 Haliotis asinina | reverse complement strand
TAGGGGTCAGGTTTATTTGGGATTTCCTGTCAGGTTTGAAGATACCTGTTATTGTGTTCTGTGATATGGCATAAATGTACAATGGAAGAGATCTGCACTTTGGTAGCTCTGCCATGTTAATTCAATTTGATACACTTCCAAACTTACACATGAGAAAAGGAAGAAACAGATCTTCCATTCTTCAGTATTCAGTACTATTTGTTAGATGCTGATGAATTTTAAGCTTTTCTTTGACAGTGCAAACCAACTGTAAAACTGTGTTATTCAAATTGTACATAATTATTCAAATAGGACTTTGAGTTGTATGACTAAAGCCATGCATGAGTATTTCTAAAAAGCATACGACTGGAAGACAGGTCTGTTGATAACAAAAAACAACAAATATGCATTAATCACTTTTAAAAAATATCCTCAAACTTTCTGCAGAAGATTTGGCCAAAGAAAATCTGGAGGAGTCGCAACTAAGAATCCACGGTCCTGCCCCATCACCCACAGTCACTGACGTAACAGTAACTGACATCATCCCACCCACCTCCCAACCTACCAACCCAGTGTGCGAAACAGACACTGGCACACTGTACCAACCAACAGCAAGAATTATAAGCACATCCAACATCACATTATAACAGCTCTCTTTACATACTATACTTTGCTGATATAAGTACTTTATTGAGTAAAGCTTAAATATGTTACAAAATACTTTTGGTATCTATGGCTGTAGGCAAATATACTTGGCTAATATCATGACAGATTCATCACAAAAGGCTACAGATCTAAACTTCAAGAACTTGTAGACTTACAACAGCATACAAACAATGTATAGATGAAAATAAAACAAATATACTCTCCATATGAAATAATTTGTCAGTACACTTTTGTTCACAAGTTTAAAATACAAATGTACCAAAGAGTTCACAATGCATGATAAAATATAGAAAGCACAACCTCAAAATGTTCTTGAATTTGAAAGACAGCAAATAAATAACTGAGAATACAGCATTACACGTCTCATTCGTTCATAAAACAAGACTATGTCTATCCAAATCAGTACTGTGATGCCATATTGTCCCATCAAAAAGGATGCATAAGTCAACTAGTAAATCAAAACAAAAGGATCTTAAAACTCACTATGACTCATACACATTTAGGCATAGAAAGCATTGAAATGAAAAATACATTGTGATACATATAAACTAAACAAAGGGAATTTTCAATCACAGAGAAGGAGAAGATAATTAATTTTCAGCGATTTTCCAGATTTTTAAAAGTCCACAGACCAATGATGCAACAATACTGGCAAAACATCAGCTTGACATTTCAAGAATTGTAACCGAGGAATAATTGTAAATGATTCTGTGGAATATACCGTAAATCATGAATTAATGTGTCATGAATTTAATGCGAGTGCAAAGGTCTTGTCTAAAATGTGTCATGAAATTAATGCGAGCTCAGGAAGCTGTGCTGATCAGAAAATGAAACACCCTGATTCTTTGTTGTTCATTTTCTTTTCATTTCTTATTACCACACACTAGTTACCTGAATTGCACTTGTTAAGCATTCAATGGAATGGAGCTGACGATGTTTTGATTACGCTGCCGTGTTTGATCATGTGATTGCTTGTTACTACTTGTCATAGGACAACAATTATAAATGTAATCTGACTTGAAAGACTTCTGTTGAAATGAATAATAATGTGTCACCTGTAAAGACGCATTTTTCGCATCAATAAAATGCTCGCATTAATTTCATGATTTACAGTATACAGTGCCTTTTCAATATATAAACTAGTTAATGCTTAATACAGAAAAATGAAAATGTACTGCTTTGAGAATATTTCTCAACACAGCCTATATGTTATCAGTTTCAATAAAATTGGAAATTTTAGTTACATTACTCACAGCCTATTTTACAAAGTTTCTTACTGTTGATAAGCTGCATTTTGAGGTCTGTAGCAGGGGATCAGATTACCTATGGATTACATTTTTGTCAAACTTTTTTTTCAGGGTATAAAAACACAACAATGTAGCATTTTGCATGAACAAACAAACAAGAGAACTACCCTAATGTTGTTACCTTAGTTCTATGAGAAATACCCAGAAGCCATGTTGCCTCAAAAGCTTGATTACGAAGTGGTACCGCTATCGTCATCATTGTCATCACCAGTTGAACAAAGATTTACTTGCACTTGAATTCACCATCAAATAACACCTTAAGTGGCAAATCTTCATTAAAAAACACCGCCTCTAGCGTTGTAGTATATCAATCATAGTAGCTACTCAACTTGACTTTTTGCTGGAAAATAGTATTTTGTGACTTAATAATACAGCTTCCCTGATACCACCATGTATCAGCTGATGGTAAGTATCAAATCACAGGTATCGTGCTTTAACCACTTCTACTAGTCATGTACAACAGTGTCAGTTGATTTATTGATGGTTATTTCTAGAGTCAAATCAACTAAACATGAGTAAAAGCCAAGCTATGGCAGCATTGAGTATGCAATATTTATATTGACTTGAGGTGAAATATTTCACTGGGAAACATTTAATGGGCATAACAAGGTGTTGAAGACAGACTGAGTGAGTATGGCTTTACAAAATATATGCCCTTTTTCTTTTTCCAACAGAGTGAGTTGGGTGTTACGCATTTCTTGGCATTATTAAAGCAATATCACAGCAGGGGACACCAGATACAGGTTTCACTCATTGTACCCATGCAGTGAATTGAACCCAGGTGTTTGGTGTGATAAGTAAATGCTTTAACTACTTCACTACCCCACCCACAAGTACTTTAGTCTTTCTCATATCTATATGTATAACATCGGTTTGTTTTTGTACCACGTTAACAATATTATAAAATGTAGGAACAAATGAGCGCTGTATATACATCCTAAAACATGCGCACGTGACAGGTGTAAACTATTATCTACATGTATTATGGGCCAGTGGCCTCCTTACTGAAGAAACTGTGTGTCTGTCTGTCATATCTATAGGCCATATCATACTTACTTGAGACAAACTTAAGATGCATGATTTTCAACTTTAATTCTTTTGCCTTTTCGGATTCAGACTCGTTGTAAACAAGGACGTGCACATTCTATAATTGAACATAAATCATGCAGTTATGTTCAATAAAAATAGATGTAAAGTAACACAAATAATAATTGATATGATGCAAAACAGAGAATAGATATACTTAAAAAATAAATACAGTATAAATATAGTGTGTAAATAAAGGACATAATTTTGAATAAACACAACTGCAGGAATCATCAACAAAAACATCTCAAGTAATGCCTTCTAATGACTTACCATGAATTAATCATTAATTTGAAATAACTGCTATTAAAATTGTGCATGTGCTGAAAGATCTGGGAAAGCTATATACTCAAGCAACAATCATCAAGTATTGGCAAGACTTCACATGAAAATCTACCCTAGGAGTTTGTCTACGAGTACTCTATTTTCAAAGTCATCACTTCTGATTCTATCACAGCCTGTCTGATAGATATTAAACACACATATTTCTCTGATGATATAAGCTGACATAAATACACTGAATTTCTACCCTAACAATAAGTAAATATCAATGACTGTCTCAGTATTGTCCATTTAATGAACACCCAGAGACATTACAATAGACATATGGTTAGGTCTACAGAGCTAGGTGCCACAATTTACTAAACGGTGTTGTCTCTCTTACCTGCATCTGGATCTACTCTGATTCTAAAGCAGCAGCATTAAAACTTTCAAGTCCTGTAATGGGATTTGAAGTGTTTCACTCTGATCTAAGGTGTGATGCCTTGCACAAATAACAAATAAAGTTAACCCTCCCTGTCATCAAGCTAACAGGGTTACGGTGCTCTAGTCTACCAAGCCATGCTTTCCATGGCCATAACGTGTGCGCCAGCAGAGTTTCACCAAATGGGACAAGTGTGTATCATGTGCCACTGTTGAGTTCCCTCCTACATAACAGAAAGTCTCCAGTTTACTAATCTACATCTTACAAACCTAACTAGTAAACCACTGTCATGGAAGGTTTCAAATAAACACAAAAAGGTTAACACTGTTCATCAACAGTTAGAGTTGCCTGCCCTTGCCCAAAAAGGGTAGTGGAAAAATTCAAGTAAACTGAGACCAAAGATTGATTTTTCAGTACACTGATGAATGTGTGACAGTTTTCTAAGTGATAAATTCACAACTGGAGACCAAAGTGGTCAGTTCTTTGGCTCAAACTGGTTTGAAGCTTACCTCAACCTTGTTAAAAAAACACACTTGTGCCTTCACTACTGAGGTGTTGAAAGCGTAACATACTGTTAAGTAGGACACAGATCCATTTTATGTGAGTATAAAAGTACAAAGATTGTAAACTAGCATCAAAAGACTGAATACAGTCTTGGCAAGTGGATGGAACCGAAGCATCTTTGGGCTAAATGTGCGCTTAGTGATGGTAACCACAGCAACCATACCAAACCAACTACTGTTTTTAATGTTGCCATGACAATAACATGCAGAACTACATGAACCTTGCTAAGCGCTCTACCACTTCTAGGGTACAGAACCATACACTAAAAGACTGGTTGCAGTAACCATAGCAACAACGGATGGTTCTATGATAATAATGGCAACAAACGTTTGTCATCCAAAATGTAGTCATGATAACCACAAACTAAACTATGTGAATATAGCTAAGCACTCTGATGTTCAGTTGTTAGGAAGAGGCCTGTTAACTGAACACAACCTAATTAGTTGCAGTAAGCATAGCAACCACTAATGGTACCCATGCCAACATGAGTGAACACAAGTTCACATCCTCTAAAATAATGAACTAGAACCATACACAGGATACTCAATGCGACACAAACTGGTTCACCATGAGGACTGTCAGAAATACAAAACTCTTTACCCACAAAATGCATATAACACTTTGACCAAGCCAGTTGCTCTATACTGATGCCAAACCAGGTAACTTGTTAATCAAAGATGGAAGCAGCAAATCACACAACTAATGAAATCTAACAGAATAAATATTTCTGTCATTCAGTTTGACATGGAATAAAGTAAGAAGAACAAAAAATATTAAGTACAGGCAGAGTGTTTCAGGTTTCCTAGCAACCTGAGATGTCAACTCATTAGCAGAAAACAAAAAAATACCATAGAGGAATTCAGTACAGAAACCACAACAGAAGAATTTCCTTGCTTTTTGCTTGATGCCAGATTTCATTCACCTAGTCAGGAATGTTTAAACAACAGTTTTAACAAGTCACATATCCTTCAGAGGTCGAACTGGTTCTTAACAACAGGTCAAGTTCTTTATACACAACATAGCAGTTTATGTTTTCTTAAAGTATCTGCCTAAGAGACTACTGTAAACTGATTTATTTCCGCGCCTTGAATTTTTTGCGAATGATGGTCACTAAACCTTTTCGTGCCTTCATGTTTTCGCGTCACTGATTGTTTTTACACGACACACAGGTTGTAATAAAATAAACAGATTTGAATAGTGATCTAAAAACAAATGTTATTGATTTCAAAACAAATCGTTTTTAATTGGGTGTTAGAGCAATGAAATAAAACATGATTGAGTCGTGTTTGACACGAAGTGTAATATCCTCTTTGATATAAAGAAAGTATGTAGAAAAAGTATTTCAGTTCATGAGATAAGTATCATTGTTTTAGAAGACATGCTTAAGCTCTTACCAATAGATCGGAAAACACAATGGTACCAAGCATTCAAAGTCAGGTCCATAAAAAGGTAAATAAAGTTAGGTATCAAAAAATAGAGGTAGCTGTAAAAGATGAGATGTACTGAGGTGCAGGGCCATTCCACAAAACGTTTGTAGCAGTATGACTGTTATACGTTTACACTTAATCAACACAGTTAAAACTGTCACAGACCTACGATGGCTTTGAGGAATGGTGCCCTGTGTTGCTCTGGACCATAGTGAGTATTCCAGAGCTGGAAAGATAAATCCTGGAGATTCTTGGAAAACAACAAAGGTCTTATATGCGGAAGCAAATACTAACAAAAACACTGTTGACTCAATGTAACCATGGTAGAGGAAATTACATACATATATTGTGTGAAGCTCAATGTAACAGTAACACAGGCATTATTTGATCAAATGTAACAGAGTACTAGCAGTGTTACTTCAAATAAAGCTAACCCTAGATCATTTTGTGTAAATGTTACAGAACACCAGTCCTGATCTGATATAACACTACACACACATTTTGTAATCATTGTTTGATCAAACATATCAGAACACAGACTTTGTTTGATCAAATGTAACAGTAACACAAGCATTGTTTGATGAAATGTAACAGTAACACAGGCATTGTTTGATCAAACATATCAGAACACAGGCTTTGTTTGATCGAATGAAATGGGTCACAACCATTGTTTGATCAAACATAACAGTAACACAAGCATTGTTTGATCAAATGTAATGGAACACAAGCACAGCTTGATCAAATGTCACATCACAGGTATTGTTTGATCAGATGTAATAACTCCAGCATTATTGATCAAATATGACGGAACACAGGCATTGTTTGATTAAATGTAACAACTCAAACACTGTTTCATCAAATGTAACAGAACACATGCATCGTTTGATCAAATGTAACAGAACACAAGCATTGTTTGATCAAATGTATCAGCGCACAAGCATTGTTTAATCAAAGCAAAGAGAACTCCAGTATCAGAACACCAGTAGTGTTCCATCAATGGTAACAGAACAACAGTTGTGTTAGATGAAATGTAACAGTACACAAGCATTCTTTGATCAAAAGTATTAAAACTAAAGCAGTATACATGAAACATTTATCTTCATAACTTTCATGTCACTGACTTCGCTTCATTCATGTGGCACAGTCTACTTTCACCATATTGTCAGCTTTGAATAAATACTTCTCTAATGGAAGAAAAGCACAGCAGTTTATCAGATATAAAAACTCATGGAGATGTCCTCTTTACAAAATTACCACAAGATATGTTTCTGAAAGTCAGCAGTCATAAACTATGAAAAAAAAATATTCAAGATATTTGTATATCTATATATGAAAACATTTTCAAAACAAGACTGAGTACAAAGCAGTTAAGACAGAGTAAGTGAGTGGAGGTTTATGCTACTTTTTGCAATACTCCATCAATATCATGGGACACCAGAAAAGGGGTTCACATATTGTACCCACATGGGAATCGAACCCAGGTCTTCAGAATGTTTCAACCACTATCCCAGTCCTTCTCAAAACCGAAGGGTTTTAAGGTATTACAGGTACAACTGCTGAATACCTATTGCCCACCATGTTTAAGTTAGGTCACACTATAAAACCTTGAAAAGTAAAATCAAAATCAGCCACAATTGCTCATGATCTTCTTATCAGCGCCCAAGAGTGTCAAATAGTCAGCCCCCGATTGATTACACTTTAGATTATTTAATATCCAAACCTTTGTCTTTACACCAAGCCAATGCAATGCAATGCAATGCAATGCAATGCAATGCAATGCAATGCAATGCAATGCAATGCAATGCAATGCAATGTTTTTATACACTGCTACAACTTTACACATAATTAACACTGTATTGAGTATTGGATATACTGTAGACTAACTACAAGTCCTACTCAGCATAGAGGTGTTGGTTAGACTTAGACATTACCATCTAACTTAGCAGTCGAATGTCCAGCTGAACAGGGAAATGAGAGTATTTGAGTATATGAAGCACTGGTAGAACCAGCTCAACAGCATCATGTGCGACACATTCACAGACAGTGACACAGTGTCAAAACTAAACCTATCTCGACTCATATACCCTCACTTCCCATAATTCACTTCACATGCTCGATTATGAAGCGCAAGAAGCGGTCCCCATACTCGCCAGGGGGTACAGTGGAGTGGTCCGCGCAGCAGTATTTGATGTTCTTGTAGATCCTCCCAGTCCTCTGACGATACTCGTACAGCGTGAAGAAGTCGATCACACCGAGGAAGTAACGGTGGGTGGGACCGTCGATGATGTGTAAGGCATTCTTGCAGTTGGGTAGGAGACGGCGGTTCTCTGCTGTCATCAGCCCATCAAGATACGAGGTCTCTGTCAGGGAAAGAGGGAAGAATACGCCAGTCTTACGTACCGGGGACTTTTCATCCACGTTGGTCTTGGTGTCATCATTTGGTGTTCCTGGAAGTGAGTGCATCTCAATGCCACCACTTTCAACGTTCCCATTGTGATGTTCAGGAGAGCTGTTGTCGGATGAAGAGGAGGCTGTCGATGGGAGGGATCTGGTAGAATAAGTAATTACTGGTTAATGCAAAGTCTGCATGGTAAGTAAAACACGCCACTGAAATGATCTAATGATACAGACTATATAAAGGCATCCACTCCATTTCCACCCACTTTTATACTAAATTGTTGGACATCTCAGTAGGGACGGTCTCATGTTATCCACAAGATTACCCCATCCAGTCTTCTAGGACCAGAGCATGTCTCACAAAGAACAGTCTAACAGTAGCCACTAGATCCCCTTCCAGCCTTCTACAACCAGAGCATGTCTCACAAAGAACAGTCTAACATTACCCACTAGATCCCCTTCCAGCCTTCTACAACCAGAGCATGTCTCACAAAGAACAGTCTAACGTTAGCCACTAGATCCCCTTCCAGCCTTCTACAACCAGAGCATGTCTCACAAAGAACAATCTAACATTAGCCACTAGATCCCCATCCAGCCTTCTACAACCAGAGCATGTCTCACAAAGAACAGTCTAATATTAGTCACTAGATCCCGATCCAGCCTTCTACAACCAGTGCATATCTCCACTAGACTACCCACCCAGCCTTCCATGACTGGGTCATGTCTCACTAGGGACACTGTCACATTATCCACAAGGCTACCTCAGACGCAAAGGACTAGAAAATGTCTCACTTCTTCAGCCTCTCCACCAAGTTTCCGAACGTCTCTCGTCGCTCATCAGTGTGGAGCTCCTGTCGACCAATCAAGAGACTGTAATCCTGCACGGCCATTTCCTTCAAGAACTCAGTGTCTGCCTTAAGTTGGGTTATGAACCATTCCCTCTGTGGTCCTGTAACCATGGCAACATTTAGAACTTATATACTGTAGTCTTCATTCAATTTGTACATTTCTACAAGGTGACAATACTTGTTGGTTAGTGTCCAAACGGGAGCTTCACACAAATCAGTTTACATTGAGAATCAGTAAAATGCACTCACGGAATATTCCAGCCATACAGCAGTGGTTTGTAAATAATAGAATCTGGTCCAGACAATCCAGTGATCAACAGCATGAGTATCGGTCTACACAGCTGGGATACAGTTGTGGGATACAATAACATGTGTGAAGAAATCAGCGGGCATGACAACCCAATCCCTAAATAAAGTATCAAGATTTCTGGCACTAATGTTGCATAATTTGTTCAAACTTTTTAATTCAACACTGTAATTTTAATACATATTTTTTTTCAGAATAATTTATAAAGTAGCTTTGCTGGGGACTGACAGTGTAAATGAATAAAATGCAATACTGATTTGTAGAGAAGCGTGGGGTGATAGTGTGCCTTAAAGTAACTGTGCTAGTCAACTGACTACAACTGTGTCACAGACACATAATGAAGAACTGTGGTCAACAGTGCTGAGTCATCATTTATGAGCAGTGCACATGGTACTTATGATCATCAACAATGTTGATCTTATCTGTTCAGCATTAATATTATCTGTTTGATGTAAAATACAATTTAATGTGATAAATTCATCTAGTTTCTTGAATATAATTTCTTTCGGCGACCCTTTGAATGTTTGTTGGGGCCTCTACACTTTCTGTAGCCATTCTGACATATTTGTCAGTTTCCCTTTAGACTAACATAGCCTGTTTCCTGGGGAACTTACTGTACCCATGGCACTCACCCAAGTCAATGACTTCATCGAGGAAATTCTGGTCTTTGAGCACCGTGACAATGTTGCTGCCTGGGGGGTAGGGCTGAAATATGAAAAGAGTTACAATGGAAACTGTAGCTTAGTTTAGCTACTGAGACATCTGTAGCATGTTTGAGATATATTCAGCACTTTTGAGGCATCTGCAGGACCTTGTTCTCAATTCTGTGTATGATTGTCTCCCCTGCTATTCCAACTTCTTGTACATGCTTTGCTCTCCTATTTTCCCCTCAGATTCCAAACACAATCCATAAATTCAACACCCACCAACACATCCCCCACCTCTCTCCCACCCCAACAAATAATACCCTGTATTAATGGACACCACCCACCACAACACAGCACCCCAAGCTACCTATTAACAAATCCCATACACTCTTCCACATTCACCCTGATTCACCCCTATAGTCATTGAGTGAGTGACTTTTGTTTTACGCCAGTTTAAACAAAATTCCAGCAATATCACTACACGGGATACCAGAAATGGGATTCCCAGATTGTATTCATAAGGGGAATTGAACCCAGACCCTCAACATGATGAGCAAACACTTGAACCACTAGGCTATCCCCCGTCCCACCCATCCAGTTATTGAGATGGCACAATAAAAATAGAATTTGTCTGGACTAGTACACAAACTGTATGAAAGCAGTAATGTTAAGTCAAGGTGGGGTCCCGAGTCCTGCAATTCTAGAAGAGACAAATACCTACCTGTTGATATCGGCCAGCCAGAGCTCCCTTAATGTCAAATCTTGTCTCAATACGATGACTTGGGTAAAATATACTCTGCATGACCACAAAGTATTTCTGTAACAAATCATACCAGTTGACTACCTTCATACAAAATTCAAAGAAAAATACTTTACTTCTTTAAGTAAAAATTAAAAATTCTTAACTTTACATTTCTCTGTCATGCTGTGATAGTTTAACCACATAACCAGTTTCTAAGAATCAGAAGTGAGAAATATATGGGGGTTAACAATAAAGCATTGTATCAAAAGTTTCAGCTATGAGTCTTTGAAGCTCACACCATTATCCACCATATCTAAGATCATTTAATACAAACTTTCAAGGGCCCTTTTATACAGCATTAACACTAGAAAAATAGATCATTGACACCTTAGCTCACTCAGACAGGTGAACAACAGCCTAAAACCATAACAACAAGGATAATAATAATGCATTTCAATGCTGCTATTTCACACGATAAGGATGCTCAAAACATACAATCTGATTGTCATTACCCTGGATAACCAAAGCTAGAAAGGCACTAGAAAGTTAACAGTCACATTGCTTATCCCACCTGGTACCCATTTTCTGTATATAATAATAATAGCCACATTTCCTTATCTTTGAAATATAATGTTTAAGTCATAACGCCGTAAGACGTTTTAGATGTCAGTGTGGTAGAAGTGATAAATTCAAATGAAGGTCAAAATTCAAAATATTGAAAAAAGGTTACAGAACTTAATCAAGATTTCAGATTGTGTATTTATAATAATCAACCTCGACTTTAATATTACACTCATCCACACACCTACTGACTCTGTCAAGTTTATTAAAATCTAAATATTTTAGATATTTAAATACTTACCTTACCATAGGTCTTATGCATATTACCTCAAGCTTCGCTAGAAGAGATCAGACAGTCGTTGATTCGCCATTCCCTAGATGGCTACCTCATGTAATCTACGAATGTAGTCACGGAAGTGACATGATCTCCCCACTCGCGCAAGCGCGAACAATCCAAAAATCACTTTTACTGGCAACAGGAAGGTCCGAAGAGTCCAGAGTGGGGAGGAGCATCCAGCGTTGGGAGGGAGTCACCGCCCTATGGTAAGGTAAGTATTTAAATATCTAAAATATTTAGATTTTAATAAATTTTTAACTTACCTTACCATAGGTCTTATGCATATGGCTTCGACAGATGGATGGTGGTGTGGACTCCGGAGGACCATCCCTCAGCAACCAGTGCACATGCATTAGGAGAACCTGGGAGACCAATGCCAACAGTCACAGGACAAACCTGGAAGCAGGACAAAGAGTAACCCAAGGGAACTCCAAAGAAAAACCGACGCACCCTGAGGGTGAGGTTAATCTTAAGACCAACGGTAAGTAACAGTGTTATTACCTAATGGGCGGACGTCCATCAGTAAGTTGCTGGGCAACCACCAACGGACTGAAAGACTGTAGTCCCTCCATGTCCTCAACTGCCAAGTCCCTCAGGTAGTGGGAAGCGAAGGCAGTAGACGACGCCTTCCAATAGCAGCCTTCCATAGTTTGTGGCACTGTGCAATTTCTATGGAGGGCCATGGTAGATGCCAACGCTCTGATCTCGTGTGGGTTGTCCGCCACCGGATGAGGTAGACGCTTGGCATCAAAAGCCGCCAGGATCGTAGATCGAAGCCATAAGGCGACTGTGTTCCTGTTCACCTCCCCTTGCAGGTAGTCGAAAGCGGGATGAACAGTCTTTTAGGGGAACGTCTCTTAGAAGCCAACTTCCGGATGTAACATCTGAGGGCTCTAACGAGACACAGCAGCTCCCCCTCCATGTCCTCAACTGCCAAGTCCCTCAGGTAGTGGGAAGCGAAGGCAGTAGACGACGACTTCCAAAAGCAGCCTTCCATAGTTTGTGGCACTGTGCAATTTCTATGGAGGGCCATGGTAGATGCCAACGCCCTGATCTCGTGTGGGTTGTTCGCCACTCGATGAGGTAGACACTTGGCATCAAAAGCCGCCAGGATCGTAGATCGAAGCCATAAGGCGACTGTGTTCCTGTTCACCTCCCCTTTGCAGGTAGTCGAAAGCGGGATGAACAGTCTTTTAGGGGAACGTCTCTTAGAAGCCAACTTCCGGATGTAACATCTGAGGGCTCTAACGAGACACAGCAGCTCCTCCTCCAAGTCATGTTGTCCCAAGACTGCAGATGACAGAGGAATGGAGAACAGCCTGTCTGGCTGTCCAGGGAGCTGATTCTTGGCCACAAAATCTCACAGGAGACCCAAGTGGGCTAGTCCATGCCTCGACTGATCCAAGCGAACCTGCGTGACGTCCAGGGCATGAATTTCACTAGCTCTATCTGCGGTAGCTAATGCTAGAATGAAGACCGTCCTTTTTTTTTTTTTTTTTTTGAGACAAATACACGAAGGAGGCTTCCTCTAAAGGCTTATACGGAGGTCCTCTAAGATGTTGTAGGACGATGTTGAGGTCCCAAACTGGAGGACGAAGCTTAACTTTCCGGTCATCCAATTTGCAGGCCTTGAGTAGCGCAATAAGATCTGGTACCTTGGAAATCTGTTTATCTGCTTTAATCGAATAGAGTTCAAAGCCGACAGATAAGTCCCCAAGGTACTGCCTCTAAGATGCTTGCAGTTATGCAGGAACAGGAGGAAGTTCGCTAAATACTGTGGAGAAGCTGTCATAGGGTCTTGCGATCTTTGAGCGCAAAAACTCTCAAATGAGCGCCACTTGTCGTCATATAAGGACCTAGTGGACATTCGATGCGTACAAGCTAGGACGCTTGCTGCGCACAAGGAGTAGCCCTTAACTCTTATTGCCTTCTGCAGATGACCCAACTGTGAAGATGAAATCTCAGTGGGTCTGGATGCAGCTGCCGACTGTGCGGATGTCGAAGCAGACGTAACTAATCTGGGAGCTGGTATGACTCTCCGCTGGCGAGATGACGCAGGTCGGGGAACCATGGCCTGGCTGGCCACCAAGGTGCGACCAAAAGCAGTCGCAGGATCGTGTCAATCGCCCACGCCTATGGGTCCATAAAGTGACTGAGTGGAAACCCTGTGCTCCAGGGTGATTAATTTCGCCACTTGAGATGAGTACCCCTTGGCCCTCAAGACTATCACAGATGGTCCAGGCGCAAAGATGAAACCGTGACGGATCCAGGTGCAGTGTCCAATTGTGAGGATGGTACAACAATTGGTCCCACTCTGGAAGCCGATTATTTGGAACGTCTCTCGACACAACATATTCTCTGTTGGAGATAGACGTAGGGGGCGAGATAAGGCGTCTGCCATGAAGATGCAGGCTCCTGGTATGTGAGATACTTTTATTTGGAGGATCAGACTCAACCACGTCGAAGGGTAGAAACGACAAGTGTAGTAGAGGTCGAGGCCTCCTTGACCCTTGTTACCTAGAGGGCTACTATTGAGTTGACCGTATGGATCATCAGTAGCTTGTCTCTCGGTGCTGTCAACCAATAATAGACATGCATCACCGCTTTTATCTTCAACTGGGTGATGTGAAGAGATAGAGCTCCACTCCCCCAGAATCCTGCTGCAACCTCCTTGACTAGATAGGCACTCAATCCTGGTAGAGATGTGTCAACCTAAAGATGGTTGTTGAATGACGGCTCTAATATGCAAGTTCCAAACATTGACCAGCGAGTCTACCACTGGTGTGGAGTCAAGACGTCCAATGTCGTACACCTGTCTTGAAATCATGATCAAGAAAACGCTGTCATAGACGTAATAGTAGACGTCTACGTCTGATCATATCCTAAGGTGACGTGAGCAAATCGAGTAGACATTATCACTGACATAGTGATAACGGACAGAGTACAGCTTGCTTTTAACAGCGCCTTGAACTTCGACCCCCGAACCTGGGACGGCGATGTGATGAATCAAATCCCGCGGAGTTAGTTGAAGCTGACTTAACAGCCTGATAATGAAGTACAACTCTCTCAAGATAAGCTTGTATGCCATAAAAATGCTTCATTCTTCGACTTCAGAACAACCACGCTGTACATTATGAATGTGTTGACATTTCAAGAAGTCTACTTATAACTGGCCGTCTGTCCGATCAGAAACTGCCATACATCGCTGCACGCCTCCTGATAAGCAGCGTTGAGACTACTGTTAGAGGATTTCTATGCCGACTAGAGAAATCCAATGCCGCTGTAGACTGCTAGTCTAGAGTGTAAACGACATCTTTCCATTGTAAAATGACTGTAAGTCACTGCAGACAACTTCCTTACACTAGAATCATAACAACACATTCTGCGCAGGGCGTTGTCCCTCGATGACCAATCAAATTGTAGATGTAACGACCCTGGGATCCTTTGCAGGGCGTTGTCTCTCGGGCACCAATCAAAATGTAGACGTGACGTCACCGGTGTAGCAGGTAACTGATCATCATGAAATCTTGTAAACGGTGATACCCTGCTAGCCTATAGGCTTGACCGTAACCATGCTGTTTGCGAGCACGTGTCCAAATGAGTAAAGCGCGCGAAAACCCTTCCGCCGCTTGAAACTGACGTAGACAAATTGTTTTTCAGATAGATGTGTTGGAATTTTCCCCGAAGATAAATGCCGTCCTCTCTTGTAATAAGAGGTGTAGTTAGGCGTGTCACTTTGTTGTTGTCTCGAAAAATCTTCGTGACGAAATGAGTAAAGCATGTGAAAGAAAACTTTCTCCGCTTGAAGTATATGTAGACAAATTGTAACGTAAGGATCTACAGGGATGCGACCAGTCCCTCCCACCTAACGGCGTAGGAATATCTGGTACGGTGATCGATCCTCGAGGCGTTGTCTTCAGACAAGTCCATCGCCGCCGCCGAGGTAGCTGACGCCAGCGCAGACAACGGCTTAAGCATCCGCTTGAGTTCAGTCTCAATGGCCACCTGCTTAGAATCCTGCACTCTATGAGAGAGCCGCGAGGAGCCCAATAACCGCTACAGAGATACAACCAAGACAGCCACGCTGTCCGCGAAATCCAGGCTGTCTATCTTGTAATCTGACTTCCTCGACTTACACGCTTAGAAATTCGGATTAGTTGACAATTTCGCATAGACCGCATGTAATACAACCATGGCGTCCGCCACCATAGGATGAGGCGGGATGAGTAGTTCCGGTGATAAATGAATTGCTGCAGGGTTGCTGGAATCAGCCGAAGGCGAAGGGCAGTCCGGTAGCCTGTCAGCAATCCACTCGAAGACGACTGATAAGGGTAGTCAAGTGCCATCACCATCGCCGTCGCCTCCTACTTCCTCGTCGAAGTCCGGGCAAAAACCTTGTACCTCCAGGTCCTCCCAGGACATGGAATTCGAATCACGCCGCAGTGTAAGAGACGGAGTCGATGCATGAGCAGCAGATTCCTTGGACGGGATCCAAGGTGGTTCCGGTGACCGCAAACGCCGAGTTCTAGAGGAACGTCGAGGTGATATGGACTGGGAGAGCAAGTAACATCTTCACCTGGTAGTAAAGCGAGAGTCCACATTCAAAGGGCGTCGCGGGGACCGAGAACTCCGACAAAGACTACTGTGGAGGGTACAGGATCGTCGACTCCCAGGGAACCTGGAGCGCGATCTGCGCCGAGCGCGCCCTTCATCCAACTGTCGTTGCAAAACCTCTTCCCTGGACAACGTATGCAACACCCTGGGTATACGGTAAGACGCAGGTGCTGGCGCTGGCACAGGGTCCGGCGTCGGCGCTGGTGTCGGGACAGGCGCTGATGTAGACATAGGCGCTGGCGTAGGCATAGGTACTGGCGCAGGCATAGGCACTGGCGTAAGCGCTGGCACAGGCGCTGGCGTAAGCGCCGGCGTAGGCTTAGGCGCTGACGCTGGTGTCGGCATAGGCGCTGGTGTCGGCATAGGCGCTGGTGTCGGCATAGGCGCTGGTGTCGAGACAGACGCTGGCATCGCAGCAGCACCGGGCGTGAGGAGGGAGCGCAGGAACCTCTGGACCTCCGGATGAGACAAGCCTCTGGACGAAAACAGATCCACGATGGAATCCGAGCGAGGTGGTTCCGGGGACAAACGTACAGGCGTCATGGACGAACGCCCCATCCCAGGCGTCGGCACAGGCGCTGAAGGCGGTTGTAAGTCAGGGTCGTCCGGCAGAGATCCCAACGACGACGCTGGAGACGACAACCTTCTCTTCCGCTGTGAAAAATGCTTCCTCTTAGCCGCAAAAGAAGCCTTGAAACCAGCAACCAACAACGCCTTGCAGTACTGGCAGCGTCCGTCAAAAGAGCAGGCCAGAGACGCACAATCCGGGCACCAAGGGTGGGGAAATTCGCCGATTCCTGCCCCTAGCAGACGGTGCTAAACTGGCGAGACATACACAGTTAAGTGCAACATACAAAACAAAACAATACGTTGAAACCAACGCTAGGCGGTAGAAAAAACACCCCTATACCAGAAATGCAGCACCAACGCACCCCCACTATAAAGTAGGCATGCCCGTAAGCTCGTGACAGCGAAGGGCAAACAACCAAAAAGGTTGCCTGCGTACATCGCAACGTGGCACAAAAAAACATATAAATGCAGTGAAACTTGGCAAAAATACTAATCGACATGGAAAACCACATGGAGGGAGAAAACCAGCAAGATATAATACCCCCACGGACGCCATGCCGCACTCACACACGACGCGGGCGAACCCACCCCGAAGTGAGAGAAAAAAAACAACACGAGGTAGCAAAGTAAGTGCAGTTAAAAGATAACTTACCTTAACACGCACACCTAAGGGATACAAACCATACCTACCCGTGAGGAAACAACTTTATTGAACCACAAAGTAGGTAAACTAAGCAAACCAAAAACGTCCGAACAGACGAACGCTAGAAGTAAAAGTGATTTTTGGATTGTTCGCGCTTGCGCGAGTGGGGAGATCACGTCACTTCCGTGACTACATTCGTAGATTACATGAGGTAGCCATCTAGGGAATGGCGAATCAACGACTGTCTGATCTCTTCTAGCGAAGCTTGAGGTAATATGCATAAGACCTATGGTAAGGTAAGTTAAAAATTGTGCTAGATACAAGTATAAAATACTGGATACCATTTCACAAAACAATAATAGCATCACAGTGCTACGACTGTCACATGTCTATGTTTAATTATAGGTGTTACGACTGTCACATGTCTATGTTTAAGTATAGGTGTTACGACTGTCACATGTCTATGTTTAAGTATAGGTGTTACGACTGTCACATGTCTATGTTTAAGTATAGGTGTTACGACTGTCACATGTCTATGTTTAAGTATAGGTGTTACGACTGTCACATGTCTATGTTTAATTATAGGTGTTACGACTGTCACATGTCTATGTTTAAGTATAGGTGTTACGACTGTCACATGTCTATGTTTAAGTATAGGTGTTACGACTGTCACATGTCTATGTTTAAGTATAGGTGTTACGACTGTCACATGTCTATGTTTAATTATAGGTGTTACGACTGTCACATGTCTATGTTTAAGTATAGGTGTTACGACTGTCACATGTCTATGTTTAATTATAGGTGTTACGACTGTCACATGTCTATGTTTAAGTATAGGTGTTACGACTGTCACATGTCTATGTTTAAGTATAGGTGTTACGACTGTCACATGTCTATGTTTAATTATAGGTGTTACGACTGTCACATGTCTATGTTTAAGTATAGGTGTTACGACTGTCACATGTCTATGTTTAAGTATAGGTGTTACGACTGTCACATGTCTATGTTTAAGTATAGGTGTTACGACTGTCACATGTCTATGTTTAAGTATAGGTGTTACGACTGTCACATGTCTATGTTTAATTATAGGTGTTATGACTGTCACATGTCTATGTTTAAGTATAGGTGTTACGACTGTCACATGTCTATGTTTAAGTATAGGTGTTACGACTGTCACATGTCTATGTTTAAGTATAGGTGTTACAAGTGTCGTAGTTCAATGTTTAAGTATAGGGGGTACAAATGTCATAGTGTTAAGACTGCTTTGCAAAACAGGACCCTTGCAAATTGTTGTATTGTAGTTGTAGTAACAACCTTCCTCTCGCCTGGCATCTGTATGGAGTATAAGCCCAGGTACTTGACTATCAGGGAGTGGGGAAACTTGAGGAAGTGCTGCAGGTAGTCACTGAAACACACCACAGCAATGTCATGTATAAACTGCAGAGGTACAGATACAGGCGCCCTCAGTTACAGGTAGTCTCAGTAAGAGAACAAGAGGTGAATGTAAGGTAAAGCCCTGAGGATATTCGGCTGGACTTAAACCTGGGTAGAGAGGAAAAAGCTCTTCAGATATCAGGTGGGACTTACCCCAGGGTGAAGAGGAATAACTGTAGAATAAAACAAGACCTGCAAGCATTATTGAAAAGTAAGCCAACTTCCCCTGAAAATGCCCACAGGTCGAAAGAGCAGGACATTATTAAGATAATGTCTGACTCAGAGGGACATTACTAAGATAATGCCCATGTCAGAGGGACATTGTCTAGGTAATTGCCCAAGGGAGTGAGATTTATCAGTTTTGAGGGATATTATGAAAAAAGTGTCCCTCCACCCCAACTGAGACTTACCCCAGGTTGGAGAGGAAAAGGCTGTGGGGATATATCAGGTGAGACGTACCGAAGAGTGCAGAAAAAGAACAAGAAGTTAAGGAAAGTTCTGAACTAAAGATATCAAGTAGGACCATCCCCAAGGTGGAGACGAGGAACTGGATGTAACGGTAAGCTCTGAGAATATCAGGTGGAACTTACCCCAGGGTGGAGAGGAAGAAATCAATGCAATATTTTCTATCAGTCTTCAGTAAATACTGCTGATCATTGCTGTGAAGAAGAAAACAAGTAAGACATACATTAGAAGGGTACATTCAGCGATATAAGGGGCTGGACAGTTTATCCCAACACTTGATCTCAGTGATCAACATATTTGACCACCAAAATGGAGAAAAACATATTAACGTCAGATAAGGTAATGTTCTGTTGGCTGTGAATAGCTGCAATGTTGCTGATGCAGCATAAAGCAACATTCATCACTCTCACTATTCTATGAAGCGAGGAAACAGCATAGGGTCCATCGACACCTCACTCACCTGAGGAAGAAGTCCTGTCCACTCTTCGAGTTGCTGACAAACTCGAGGTATGGCAGTTTGGCAGGAGCAACAGACTCCAGATAGATGTCTTGTCGCAGACCGATGGCACGGCGGATTGCTGCAAATGCTGAGCTGGCGTAACTGGCAAACACAAAGACCTGTAGGGGAGAGAGAAGAGAGAGTGGGTGAGTTTAGTTTTGTGCCACTTTTTGGCAATATTCCATGTATATGACAGCGAGGAACAACAGAAATGAGCACCAGATATGGGCTACACACACTGTACCCATGTAGGGAATCGAACCTGTGTCTTCAGCACAAGTGAACGCTTTAGCCATTGGGCTACCACACAGCCCTGGGGAAAACAGAAAAAGTTCATGGACGTCATTGACATTTGATTTATAACCAGTGTTTTGTTGCTGCTGCCCTCAAGCAATATTTAGATATTGTACTTCATCATAATATTCATCCTTGATCATCAAATAACCTAATTTTTTACAAATAAGACATACCCTTGTCCCATTTAAGACCTTAGATTCATTTCAGAAGTGATTTCACCAGCTTGATCTATTAGATCTGTCTGGTTCGTGAAATTGAAATCAGCAACTATTCTTACAAACGTGAGGTCATAGATCTGCTATCAATTAAAATCAATCAGTTACCCCTTAAAACATGCGTTCATAAGTGTTAAATAAAGCAGGGGACCTCCGTATGTTTCAGCTAATTCCATTTGTGTTGGAAACAGTTTACAACAGCTGAGCTAAGTAGTGATAAGATAGATAGATAATATAGACTGTGCAATCAGCAATCTTTCAACTTTGTAAATAAAACATTCTGGGACGTAAACATGGTGTACATGAACATGATGAAAGCTTGTGATGTATGACAAGCCCAGTGTTCAGCTGTTTGACAACACACACAGCGATATTTCCGAGTAGTGTAAACAGGCTTATGAAATACTGATGATTTACGCCACTTACAGCAGTATTCCAGAAATATCACAAAAGGAAACACTGGAAATGTATCACAAAGGGAACACTGAAAATGGGCTTCATACATTGTACCAATGTAGAAAATCAAACCATGGTCTTTGGCGTGATGAAAGCTTTAACCATAAGACTACCTGCCACTGACAGTTTATGAGAAATGTTTGAATAAGGTGCAGGACACTGACCTGTCCATCGGGGCCCTCGACCTTCTTCTCCAACACATGCTGGTAGTCCTCCGCCTGCAAACTTTCCTGAACACACAGAACATAGATGCAGTAGTATGACTAAACATAATGAAGTATAAAACCATCCTACTCAAATGCTTTAGACTGAGTCAGCTGGATTAACAGGGATGAAAAACAGAGAGGTTTTCATTGGACTCATTGATGTTTACACCTTGAAGTCAACTATGGCAATGTTTTACAAACTTTACACACAACTGAGATCTTAAAGTAGGTCCAACATATCCTGGCTAGTCCTGGGGATACAAATTTACAAATCTGTGTTACATTCTTCAAAACAACCTTAGCTAAGATCAACCTTCAACACTAAGGTCAGAGTTACCATCCCCTTAAGATAAAGAAAACACCCGTTGCACAAACAACCTCAGGGTAACCTTAACTCGGACTCCAACCTTAGAGACGCTAAGGTTGGTTCGGACCAGCCTTAGTTATGAACCTTAACTTAAGGTTAACTTTAGTTTAGCTTGTTTCATGCAGCAGGAGGCTAACCTCAGTAAAAGTCTAAGGTTGTAATCTGGGAGATAAGGTAGACCTTAAGAGATGAGGTTGCTTTGAACAACAGAGCACTGTTCAGTAATTTGCAGCAAGTTCAAATACAAGGGTTCCAAAATGGTTATCACACTCACAGCTCGGTCATGTATTACCATTGTGACTGGTATAAGTAGTTGTTTATACTACTGACAGCATTTACAATATCACAGCTGTTTTGTCCTGAAGCTTACAGTTTCCCATGAGAGTTTTTGAGAAAGCACCATTATAAGCACTTTTGCTGGAACTTGTTGAAGTGGAAACTAACAAACAGAGAGGAACAGCTCTCTTGGATTCTTCAGTTATGAAGAAATCATCTCACCTTAGTTTAAATGAGTTAAACTATTAAATCAGTTAAACTAAGAATCATGTGAGCAAGTCAGAAACAACATAACACGGATCATTCACACAAACGTTTAGCTAAATAAACCTTGCAGTTTGCAGATACAATATGCAGCAACACCAGGAAATGAAGAAGAGCTTTGTTGCATATTTTGTGTTCAAAGACCAGAAGTCAGCATTTGATACATATGCCATAAAAATATGATAGTGTGAAGAACATATGCTTGGAGTACATGAAACGGAATGATACTTACAGCAACGGCTGAGCAGAGCGAAATTGTGCATGTTCAGCCCAGCTGATGTGTCAGTGTTTCAGCAACATTAATTTTAACAGGACATTCAATTCTTTGCTGGATCTACTGACCTGAGATAAGTTATGAATTTCATTCCAAATTGTGTTTATATTGTCAGGTTATCAGTTTCCATGTTTAAAACATGTCTGCCTGGTTCATCATGGTAAGGAGGTCAAGCAATGTAGAGGTGACAATCAGACAACAGGGTTTGAGTGATCCAGTTCATCCAGTGAACAACATAGTAGAGAATAATTCACAGTCCCTCAGTATGGTCTTATGCTGCCTTTTGCAAATATTCCAGCAATATCAACGCAGGGGACACCAGAATTGTGCTTCACACAATGTACCCCTGAGGGGCATCTAACCAGAGCCTTCGGGAAGATATATGAATACTGTAACCACTAGACTACCCCACCACCCCCTACACTAGACACACCTGAGAGTGGACGCTTCAAAATAATACACTGTATCCTAGGGACACATTACAATAGTCATCACACCCTGAGACCATAACCACTGTTGATGGGTTCAGGGCGCGATGACAATTGCATGCACTGTATCCTAGGGACACATTACAATAGTCATCACACCCTGAAACCATCCAGAGTGGTTATGGGTTACCGCCATTTCATCCATCAATCAAGTCCACTGTATGCATAATCACAGATTCATTACAGGCTGTAAGGAAATTGCTGAAATCTGTAGTAAACCACTCCATTTCATTACCATAATATGGATCCTCCAGATGTCAGCATGTGGTGAGTGCATGTAGTGGCTAAGGGTGACAATCGATACTTGCCAGACTAAAGCATGAAACTTTGCAAAGTGCTGCCGAATATCTTGATGAAACATATGTTTGGCAGGGTACCAGTAAGATTTTGTTTTCTTTTTCAGAGAAATGAAATTACTCTGAAGTTCCAAAAGTCAGCTAGTATCACAAATTCAGGTCTGAATAAAAGGTTACTTCTTTTCACAAACAGTGTTTCTGAAATATGATGGCTGAAAAGTTCTTTAGGCCTAAATATTTAGTTTCTTGAAGTCCTTACCAGAAATACAAGAAGACAAAGTCAGCAATATCCCCTACAAATGTCAAAATGTTTTTCATGAATATGTCAGTTAGTTACGACTATGTAAAATGTTTCAGTACATAGCAGTAAGTGAGTGAATTTAGTTTTATGCCACACAAAATTCCAGTGATCCGTGATTAACATAATCTGGACCAGATAATCCAGTGACAAACAGCATGAGCACCGATCTACACAAATGGGATATGATGACATGTGTCAACCAAGTCTGTGACTATATCTCAATGTGGAAGGAGAGACTGAAAGGTTTCAATGTTCTGCTTCTGAAAAGTCAAACTTATGGCCATGGATATGCAAAATAAGTTTTATTCAGTAATCCAAAACTACTAAAAGGCACCACAAGACCTATCCATGTGAGATATTTGGTGAAGAAATATTCAATGGTTTTAAAGATCTGCTCCGCAAAATAGCACTGCCATGAATTTCACACAAAGTCAAACTTGTTGCCATGGAAATGCAAAACATACTTTATTCAGAAACCCAAAACTACCAAAAGGCACCAGTGCACCACCAGACCCATCTATGTGCCAAGTTTGATGAAGAAATACTCAACAATTTTCAAGTTCTGTTCCAGACAAGATGACACCTTCACAGTCACAGCCTAAGTCATGTGTGCATGGAAACTGCCAAAAATAAAATTCATATCTGGGTCTTAACCCCTAAAACTTAAAAGCACATCTATGGATCATGCTTGACATATGAACCACATTGATGAAGCTAGCAAGCATAGTGCGGAAGATCTGCTCAAGACAAGATGACATGGTCATAGTCACTGCCTAAGTCATGTTTCCATGGAAACAGCAAAAAATAAAATTCACATCTAGGTCTAACCCTCAAAAGTCACACCTAGGGATCATATTTGACATGTGCACAACGCTTGATTAAGCTATCTGGAATAATTTAAGAGATATACTTCAGACAACTTGTGACGTAAAGACAGAGAGACAGACAGACGGACGCAGACACACACGAATGGAACTCGTTTCTATATGCCCCGCAACTTCATTGTTGCAGGGGATAATTACACCAAGGGAAGTCTACCATGCCAGGAAAAAGGATGAGAAGAAGCCTCACCTAATGTTATTATACCATTATATTTTGATATCTTACATACAATATATATTAGAGAGTTATATCATTACCACAGATTCATCTGGTTCAGTTTTTTTATCAGCCCTATGTATGCATGTACAAAATGATAATTTATACTTTCTAAAATTCATGGACTACAGAACCTTACATATGAACTGACAAGTAGGTTAGTCGGTTACTAAGCTACCTTGTCAATTTCTCTGTACACTAGCAACAGCTGTCATCTCACTTATCAACATCCAAGCACAGAGGCAGATTGACCATGTATCTCTATGTATTGGCAAACTTATACATTGTTAATTCTGTACAAGAGCTCAGTCAGGAACTGATTCACTGCTGGCAGATTCAAATATCCACGTCACCTTCAAATAGTTGGAATACTGACCGCAACACAAAGCAGCAAACGGAATTAAACTCACCCAAATGTTTATTTATTTGCAAAATGTTCTGAGTTAATCAGCATTAACATCAGTGTCTGCTACATTTAATTTGGGGTCCTCAACCAACCTCCCTCAGTTCTCTTCAACCAAGTATCATGGTCCTGAAATGAACTTTTGTGAGATTAATAATAGATTGCTTTCTTATGCGTGCCCTTTTTTCACAAACACACTGAAATCACTCCTACTGCTCTTGTTTTCATGAAATTTCTTGAAAAACTGGGCATGAAGACAATGTACAGTTTCTAAAAACTAGAACACATATTTTCTCCCCCATGCCACTCCCACCCCATCCAACTTCCACCATATTCAACTCCCACCCCATCCAACTTCCACCATATTCAACTCCCATCCCTTTCAACTTCCACCATATTCAGCTCCCACCCCATTCTTCTCCCACCATATTCAACTCCCATCCCATTCAACTCCCACCTCATTCTTCTTCCACCATATTCAACTCCCACCCCATTCAGCTTCCACCATATTCAACTCCCATCCCATTCAACTTCCACCATATTCAGCTCCCACCCCATTCTTCACCCACCATATTCAACTCCCATCCCATTCAACTTCCACAATATTCAACTCCCACCCCATTCAACTTCCACCATATTCAACTCCCACCATATTCAGCTTCCACCATATTCAGCTCCCACCCCATTCAACTTCCACCATATTCAGTTTCCCATCCAATTCAACTTCCACCATATTCAGCTCCCACCCCATTCAACTTCCACCATATTCAACTTCCATCCCACTCAACTTCCACCCATTCAACTCCCCACCCTACTCAACTTCCCCCCTATTCAACTCCATCCCCATTCAACTTCAACTACATCATCCCAGCTCGAACCACCAGCCCCAACACAGCATCCTCTGTAATCTGAATGACAGCCAGCTGGAGATGACTTAACTCGTCATCACAAATCACTCCCAAACGTACCAGAATTACCCTAATTACAAATGTCATTGTATGATTACCATATAGACAACGTGGTAAATAGACCATTCATATCCTGAATACAGCAAGCCCATCATTAATACCGCATATCATCAATATAGATAATGAATAATGACAAAGCTCTAGTGCCAGCTCCCAGTTACTCAATACATAGATAGCCTAACGAGTTTCCAGGAAATAAGGAAGGCTGGAAATCATTCAAAAGATGTGGGGACACCAAGAAACTAAACAATCAAGATTATTATATACTGTATCAAATCATGCTAAAAGCCAGATTCTGTAGTTTCAAATGCAATGCCATCATTTTGAAATCACCCTGAGTGCTCATTATTCATTATTCATATGTGTATATTTGAGATGTGCATTTGTGAGTGTAATGATCTCTGATTTAGTCACAAGAACATCCCTGTGGGAATTTTGACAGCTTGGGATCCCTGTAACATATGTTATACATGTATGTATTTGTGATTACAATTCATTATTCACATATGTATATTTTAGAAGTACATTTGTAAATGTAATGATCTGTGATTTAGAGCAGCCCTTCGTTAAGTTTTACTCCTGGGGATCGTTGTAACATTGCTATACACATATTAGGGGTTAGACTTTATCAGTAAGGTACAGATTTTAGCACTTTTGTGAGGTCCCATCCTGGATTCAAAACCATACTCTCAGAGTCAGACACCAGTTCACCTGCTTACAATGTCAGCCACCTAACCTAGTCGTCCACTGTCACTTCACACTAGAGATCCTTGACAGAATTATACCCCAGCATCCTTTCCCGACTGAATGAGTCAGCCAAACTGGACAGGTAGCCAGAAACAGTGACATGACTGATCATTGTCATTGCACCCTGAAAACATGGATCACTGATGATAATATCAATCACCTGACTGTCTGGTCTAGATCTGATTACTTACAGGCCACTGTTGATATCAATCACTTCATTGTCTGGTCTAGACTTGATTAATTATGGGCCAATGTCACTATAAATGAATTCATCACGTTCATCATCTTGTCCAGAGTTGGTTACAAACATGTCGCTATCAATCACTTTGATTGTTTGGTCTTAATTTGATTGCTGGCACTATTGATCACTTGACTGTCTGGACGGGATTTAATTACAGACAGGCTACTGTGACTATCAGTCACATGATTGTCCAGCTTAGATTTGATTACTTACAGGTCACTGTTGCTAGCAATCACTTCACTGTCTGGTCTACATTCGATTACTTGCAGGCCATTGTCAATAGCAATCTCTTCATTGTTTGGTATATATTTGATTACTTGCAGGCCATTGTCACTATCAGTTACTTGATTGTCCGTCTAGATTTGATTACGAACAGGTCACTGTCACTATCCATACCTTGACTGTCTTGTCTCGATTTGATTACTTACAGATGACTGAAACTATCGACCACACAATTGATAGACTTTACAAATGCCCAATCATAGATTAAAAAAGGCATTGCAATGGGAGCACTAGTCAATAATATGACTCTGAAATAAGGTTAATGGTAAACAAGGCAGAGACAGATATATTCCAAAGTTTTTCTTTGGACCAAGTACACAAGATTCTAGCAGTTGGTTATTGCGGTAGTCCAGTACACTGAGGAGAGATACAAAAATCAGTACAATCTGTGCTGGACTGAGTGTAGTCTACGAGCCTGATTTTTCCACTTCACATCTGTTAATAAGATATTTAGCAGTCACACATGTGCTATACATTTTAAGCCTAGGCCATCTGTCACCAAGTGCTGTGCCTCCAGAGCAAACCAGGGCTGGTTTTACAAGGCTGCCCAAATAACACATATATTGATAAACATGGTAGGGCCAATTTCTCTGTTTTGCTTAAACAACCTAAATATTATAGATCACGAAATGTTTGCATCATGATATTTTTGTGAGTGGCGACCAACAGACGTTTTTGCGTCACAATGTTTTTGCGACTTGCCTAATTCTGAAAATATAATTTAGTTTGACAGTTTCAAAGCTTACTTGCATCTGAGAGTTATATCTGAAGTAAATCCAATCACATATTAAAGTTTGCCGCTAATCTTGAACACCACTTAGTGGAGTACTTCCGCATGTATGCAATCAGTGATCTTTTCCTAAAAACAACACTTGCTGCATAGGCCATATAAGCTTAAAACAGTTCAAAGGGATTAAATTAAATGGACTGACTCTAATAAATTGGCACTGATTAAGGACCAGTTTAGTCAGTGTCGGTGAAGCTGTTGATCTCCAGATAAGTGTCATGAAAGCTATCCATGCCCGCTGGATGGTCTTGGCCTTTCAAACAGTTTCCAAGAAATGTGTGTTGCGTGCTTGGCACCTGTCTGGAGCATCGGATGTACTGATTGAGTGACTTTTGTTCAGGGATCCATTGTTTGACATGAGTACGAGTTTGTGAGTACGAGTAATGCTAGCAATTAGTCATTCTCCGCGTCGTTGTCATTGCTTAATATATGTATTGTCTAGATCTACTGTTAATTTATAAGTGGTGAATAATAAAGTGAAGATAGGACAGGTTGTTTGCTGATTATTCATTGCATTCTACCAGCAAATTGTGTCATGATACTTTTGAGAGCTCAAGTCATTCGCAATTTTCGCAAAAATATCATGCTCACAAAAATTTAATGATTTACAGTAGCTGATTTGTCTACATTGTGTGGGTTCATTGTTGAACTGCATGTAGCAATATTACACCATTATCAAGGTTGGGAAAGCAGCTATCAGTGTGAACCCATGACGTTAATGAAACAGCCTGCTGGCATGATAACATCAGTAGCAAACTGCAACAGATTTTTGTTGATGATTATAAATGATGACAAACGCTGTTCTACAAGAGGAAAATGAGACAAATCCATTTATACTCATGGGTGAGTGAGTGAGTGGTTTAACGCCGCTTTTACCAGTATTCCGCTTTTACCAGTATTTCCATGTGTGGAATCGAATCTTCAGCGTGACAAGCAAATACTTTAACAACTGTGCTACCCCATCCCCCCTTAGCCTCATGGGCTCCAGACTAGATTAGCTGTCCACCAAGGAAATGACTCTTATTTGAAGTCATATTCATTGCGCATTAAGAGAAAAAGCTGAAGAAACGTATGTCTTAGATTTTATCAATGTGAGATCTATAGTATAGATACAAATAAGGTGGAGACA
Organism: Haliotis asinina; assembly: GCF_037392515.1. NCBI lineage: Eukaryota > Metazoa > Mollusca > Gastropoda > Lepetellida > Haliotidae > Haliotis > Haliotis asinina. The sequence continues at coordinate 24,004,278 of NC_090281.1, read as the reverse complement.
AGCTAAAAAACATGATGAGGAAGAACTTAGATTCAAACCATACATGTTCATTTCCCCAACATAACATAAGGATAAAACACTTCATGCTATCAACAAAAACTGACTCAGTAAGATTTCCTACCACTTCAGCATTGCTCTGCCAATATCACCTACAGTTTCATTAGGCTTAACGATCCGTGAAGGTTCACAGCAGAACAGGTCTTCAGCAACCCCTGCTTACCATAAAAGACGACTATGCTTGTTGCAAAAGGCAAATAATGGGATCAAGTGGTCAGGCTTGCTGACTTGGCTGACACATATCATCGGTTCCCACTTGTGCAGATTGATGCTCATGCTGTTGATCACTGGATTGTCTGGTCCAGATTCAATTATTTACAGACCGCCGCCATATGGTTGGAACATTACTGAGAGTGGCGTAATACAAAACTCACTCACAGACCCACTAGGCTTTACACCATTCCAGGATTCCACTCAGGCATTGTAAGAACATTGCAACACTTAAACCCCTGAGCTACTCTCCCAAATAGACACAAATATGACATTCCTTAAACCGTAGATGAGCAGTAAAAGACTAAAGGTGTAACAATGAATGAACTGATAGCCTTTGAGAGCACCCCCAATACTACTTTATCAATAGGTGTATGAAATGACGATCCAGGACATCAAAAGTTGCATCTACTATCGATACTACTGCGTTAATTTGTTTTCTAGATAACAATAAATTGAAAACATTTTCTGTCCTACAGTCCTACCTCTGATCGAGATTAATCTCTAGTTGCTGTAACATACAGTAATTTGCAGTCATACACGGGTGTAGAGTTACCTCCCTTAACAAAATGGCACCTCAAGAAGACATTATATAGTGATTATGCAAAATTTGAAACATGCCCTCTAAGAGGGTCTTTTCCACCGACATCATTACAGCACAGCATGCTACTCATAAATCTGCTCATGTAGACAGACTCTTGTTTCTAAAAAGGAGAACTGGAAAGTATGATACCAAGATAAAAACATATTAACTGCCTTCATCACACTATTCGAGTATATATGAGAGAATGTGAAATATTGCCATTTGCCAATAATGTTAACCTAACATTCAACTTTGTTTATTTGTGAGATTTCTTTATACTTTTATGGTGACAAAAAAATATTGTCTTTAAATCTATTGTTTTCAGCTCATGAAACATCTTCATATTGTTAAAACTATAAAAGACACAGTGACTGTTTTCTGTTGAAACAGAAAGGTGACCATTTATCACAAATGTGACAGGAGCACAGACCCAGTATTTATTAGTGACTGTAGTTTTACGCCGCACTCAGCAATAGTCCAGCTATATATGGTGGCGGTCTGTAAATAATCAAGTCTGGACCAGACAATAAAGTGATCAACAGCATGAGCATCGATCTGCACAATTGGGAACAGATGACGTGCCAATCAAGTCAGCGAGACTGACCACCTAATCCCATTAATCGCCTTTTACAACAAGCAAAGTCACCTTTTAAGGCAAGCATGGGTTGCTGAAGGCCTATTCTACCCCGGAACCTTCACGGCTCATTTATTTATTAACTTGTGTTATTTTACATGCCAAGTTGTGGGCATCAAAGAGTCTGCAAACCACAGTTTTGTAATAAACTGTATCGAATCCTGTGTGAATGTGTTGGCTTGTCGACTTTTTAATACTACATCATATTCACTAAGAAGTCATCATGACAACTTGTCAGGTACTGACTTGAAACTTATAAGGAATAAACAACTGAGCACATTTTATGGTTCAAGTAGTTTAATGTAAGAGAAATTGGTAGAAAATGGCAATTTACCTGAACTTTGAATTTTGTCTGAACTACTGCAGTAGTTATTGCAAATAGTACATTGCAATGGTCTATCGACATCACAATAATACCTTATAGACCTCAATAGTCACCCCTAAACATGACAACTGCTCAACTATCTTGAGCAAGTACATGATGATGACATTGGTCAAGGGGAACCACAAGTTTCAAATGGGCCTCACCTTTGGTCCCAGTTCCGGATGGCTGAGAAGAACATGTCTGATTCCTGTCCTGATACAGTTCAACATGTCATAGCGATGATGATCAATGTCTACCTCAACTACCCCTTTACGCTTGAGTCGCTTCTGAAGACGTTGCCAGGCACTGGAACGTGACTTCTGCTCTGCTTGCTGTGTATTGGTAGATGTGGTGGCAGAGGCCCCAATTTCATGTAGTTCAATCGACATGGTTCCAAGGGGTTGTGTGGCTTCAATTCATCTGAGTTACCAGTCGGTTATTTCTGTTGACATACAAGGAAGTCTGGATTCTGAAAGTTCTCACAACAATAAGCCAATATTGTGACTGTCAAAGGAGGTAAGTGCTAGGCTAAGCACCTGTTATTGATAGAATCCTTTCAAAATTGAGGACTAGTACTGGTAGTAGCAGATTATTGAGCTATTAATTCAAAATGGACACAAATAATTGAAATATGACATCCATTGCAGAGCAGTAGATTCACAAAAATAGACAACATTTATATGTTGATCAAAGATATCAAACAAGCGATGTCAGGTTCTCTAGAACAAGTATCCAATCCCAAATATCACTGTAGTTCCCTTAATCTCTCATCAATATACATAAAACTGTGTTCTGCTCAAAAGTTTTATAAGTGAAGTTCCCCTGAAATAAGCCATATCGCCTGAGATCAGTTTAGTGAAACTGGGATATACTTGAGCAAATATAACATCCAATTTGTGTCTCGATTCTTACATAGTCAGGAACATAAGGTAAAGTCTTTTACTTGTAAAGTTGGATCAACAACACATTGTCAACATTGTAGATGTCCTGAGACCTGTGGCATAGTGTGTGACATCACTCACAGATGACATACAATTCAGGTTAAGTTATCTCCACAACAGATTTGTGACCTACACTAACAGACAGTTGTAAAGAGGTGTAAAGTCCGCACAGTCAGGAATAAATTAGATACAGCAGGTATCTGAGCTAAGCAACCATACATTGAACCCATCCTGATGAAGTGGACATATCGGGTTCATCCAGCTGGAGTAGAACAAGGTTGTCTTCACAGACAAGTCACACTTCTCACTACACTTTGCCAGTGGCAGGATCAGGTGTGATGCAGGAAATGTGTTGTGGATGACTAATTTAGAAGAGGCAGCGGTTTGGCTCAGGAATCATATGTTCATTGCCAGTCTCTAATTATTTGTCATCCTTTAGAACCTTGCTACCACACAGTATTGAATCAAGGTCGACCGCCGCTCTTCAAAGATTCACGTAGCTACATGGTCCTTGAATAACATTTCCGCAACATCCCATACTGCAGTTGTTATATCCTACACTATTTTTCGAAATCAAAATGAAGCCGAAGTCCACCTGTTGTTATCTGCATTTTACCTGGATGTTTGCAGTATGAACAGTGATACATATCTATTTCCATTATAAAACACACTCTACTAACGATAATTGATTCAATTAAATAATTGTCAAGTCTTCAATTTGATTGAATATATGTTAAGTCTCCCACAATGTTCTACTCCAGAGTAACAATGAGTTTTTTATAATTTTGACACAGATTTCACAGCAAAGAATATGTCACAATGAATTGTTGTGTGTTGTATCCCTAGCACTCAAACTGCTCAGTAGATGTCGCGTGTGACACCTCGTTCCTACAATATGGAGCAGTATTGAAGAGTGTCTATCCAGCTTGGAACATGACACCTAACAGGTGTCAACAAACTGCTGCAATATATCCTTCATCAAGGGCAGATGATCTCAATGGATATCTAGACAAAAGCGGGTTTCCGACAATATGTCCATAGCACTGTCCAAAGTGTACCATGTTGGTAAAGGACCAGTTCACAAACTCATGGACAGGGGCAGTGATAATGATTTTAGATAGGGTTGGGGCACCACCCCTTTTTTCTGTGGAAGTAGGGGTGGGGTGAGTGCTATACAGAACAGTGAAAGAAACGCAAGTTTTGAAAAAATGAAATCTCATAAAAGTAAGTGTTCATGTTTATGACTTCTATTAAAAAAATTGATCCTTCAAAAAACAAAAACAGTTATGTTTCTTTTGCTGTTGAGTATACATGACATGAAGAGAAGGAGGTGGTGTCATTTATTTTGTGCATAAATTTGACGGTATCATTCACATCACACATGCTTCTCTATAAAAATCATCACCCCCAAGCCATAAATTATGCATGCCATTATGGATGCAATAATATTTCTGTAAATCGATTTCATCTGTCCATTCTAATTGTGATCTTCAAAGTAAACAAGTTTAATTTAAACAACTGAACACAAAAGAAATGATTTTATAGAAATATTTACTGACTGCCTGATTTTTTGCCACAAATACATAGTACATGTATAATCAAAGATGCATTGAAAAGACTCATTATTCGATGAACAAGGACACATCTGACTTATTCATAACTTAAATTATAGCACAAAATATGACTGCATGAATATATGTTTCCAGTACATTTAAATTAAGCTAACAAAACCGACAATGATTTCCACATATGAGGTTTAAAGATATGTGAATTTTTTTTCTAATTTTTTCTATCTAAATCATTCATTCATTAACAATCCCTAAAGTGAGTAGAATAAAATTGAAACTGTCACTGCCAGTTTCAACTTGTGCAAAATATTTAACCTACATACCCCGCCTGCGACATATGTAACGAGAAATTCCTGGCCAGATACCTTTGGGGTGGTCAGGGCAATGGGCAACAGTGAAACGAGTCTAATTGTAAAATATATGCTGTCAGCTACTAAGTCTGCCTGGTCTGTTCAAAACAGGTTCATATCTATGCAAATTCAAATTCAATCCTGAATGGTAAAACTAACTAAGGTGGGTGCCCCAGGCTCATCAAACATTCATGTAATGTTGTTTTAATCATCTTACCTATCTCAATTTACATAATGAAAATGAAACCAATTAGCAAAGTGTTCAGCAATAACCCCCAGTTTGATGTGCTGTCAGTGGCTGAAAGCATTTGGTGAGACATTTGGAGTGACAGCTCAGTTATTTGTCACAAATACAAGAGTACTGGCAAGGGTGGACTGTTTAAACACATTACTGTGGAAAATCTTTTTTGTGTCAGTTTAACAACATCACTCGATTCACTGGTTTATATTGGATTTCCTTACCTGGTAATCATGTACAGGGGAAATATGAACATTCACAATATGAGTCACAGGGAAAATATGAACACTGACAATATTAGTCACAAATAACACGTGTTGGATACTGTTTCTTTCCTCCGTTCGCTACAAAACAGTGACAATTCATTAAGTACGACAAATCTAAATTTGCATTTTGAAATTTTAATTTCTGAAAATGGAATAAGTTCTTAGTGCTTTATGCCGCGGCGTTTACAAAGCTTTACCTTCGGACTGGGAAGATACGATTTGATCGTTTCAAAGATGCGCCATTTCAAAGAGATGTCAAACCTGACAGCTGTCAAACCGGAGTCAGTCCCTGAGGCCCCAGCGCATCTGTTTCCTGCTTTTCTGACCGATGTGCATCGAACGCTTAATGTACACAGCCATCCACGTTTCCTGTACACCATATCATCAAAACGAAAGCCAATGCATGGAAATAAACCAACCAGTATCTACCTGCATTACACAGAATTTCCCTTCCTTCGGCTCCAATTAAAATTCTCAAAATATCAATTTTCAACCGGAAGTAAACATTGTTACCCCCCTTGCATCAACAGTTACTTCCCCGTGGGAACGCGACGAGAACTGTGGTCCTCGGTTCTCACCGAAAGTAGGAGCTAATGAAAATGATGTTTGTTTTTAACGCCTCGATATTTTATTGGCTCGTGTAATGATAAAATGAACAGATGGTAATCCATATGTTGGCTGTCAGTGCATTTATTGGAATAAATAACTCACTCCCGGTAACAGCTTGTCTCGAGCTAATAATTAGATCTAGACTAGTGCAGTTTCATCAGAGTGAGTGAGTAGATCTGTGTTCTTATGCCGTCTTAAGCAGTATTTCATCAATATCACGGGACTTCTGCGTCATGAGCGTACACTTAACGGGCTACTCCACCACCCCAGTTACATATTCATGAACTCGATATGTTTGGTTATTTCTTCTGGGAATCGGTGGCCATATATGGTCTCTGTTGGAATGAATGACCCCAACATGGGGCCAACTTGTAAGGGGGGTCGGGCCCCGGGTCTAGTGGATTTAGAAACGTGGTTGATAGTATGTCATGGTACCAAAGCTGCAACAGTAATAGAACTCATAGTATCATAGCTCAATCAACATTTCATTAGTTAGGCACTGTTCATAATTTATGGCTATAAAGTATGAACGGTCTCTTACACAGACAGAACAATGCTAACAGCAGTATTGAGTGTAATTAACAAACACACAAATAATTCTCTACAAACTTTCTCAAGGTTGTGAGACATAGCCCAAAGGTTGTTCCCTTTGTAATTTCAGCCTCTTTTGAAGAATGAAAGAAGCTCCAGGAATTCAATGTTATGATAACAGATACCAGAGAGTGCCACTCCTGTTGCCAAGGCAACATAGACCCAAGGAGTGATGTGTCAGAGTCAGCTGAAATTGATGGAGGCCCCAAGTTTGTTCCACAGCTGTATGTACAGAGATACAATTTTGTTCGAAATGTCCTGCATCAACATCAAGTGACAAGTGTAAGTCATGGTAGAACTAGAAGGTAGCTGTAGTATTCACTCAACCTGCACGTCCATATTTCCATGCATTTAAAGGACATTCTGTTCAGCTTTGAGGGAACAATTGTAACTTTTTTATGTTTGGCCAACATTATCAAATATGTTTAAACATTGCTGGATACACACATTGGCTCAACATCTTTTAGAGCATCAAGGCAACCTTGGGCCAACATTGACTAAAAACTGAAAAATCACTAATATTCAAAACAATATTAAAAAGTATTTGATTCTCTTAAGTATAATGGGAAGGCAGTGGTTAAAGTGTTCTCTTGTCACATGGGTACAGTGAGTGAGTTTATTTTTATGCCACACTCAGTAATAATCGGGTCAGGATCTGACAGTCCAGTGATCAACAGCATGAGCATCGCTCTGCACAATTGGGAACCTATGAAGTGCCAACCATATAAGTAAGCCAGACCTCCCGATCCTGTTAGTTGCCTATTACGACAAGTATAGTCACCTTTTATGGCAAGGATGGGTTGCTGAAGGCTTATTCTACCCTGGACCTTCATGGATCACCAATGTGTGAGGCCCATTTCTGATGTACCCACCTTGATATTGCTGGAATATTGCTAAAAGCAGCATAAAAGTAAACTCGCTCGCTCGCACGCACGCACACACGCACACACATACACACCATTTATAACATGATTTTATGTCCACTTGGTACCTACTGTAATAAATGTAATCCTGTACTTAATATAGTATTAACCATAATTCTCAATGGTAGTAATCAGCAGTTTATTGTACATAGATAATGAAAATCGAACATTTCTTTAATCCTCTTTTTTAACAAATAAAATATGCCCACTATTCAGTGATTGAATACTGAATTTGCAATGACACACATAGATTAGTAGGTGTACAAAACCTGTATACATTTACAGTACATAAATTACCTAGAGTTTTAGAAAGCCTCATCCTTCATTATTCATTTGGAATGTATTTTTTAAACTGTTTTCACAATCAAAAGGAAAGTTGACAAGTACAGGAGAGTTTGCTTCTCATTTTCAAATGAGCTATCAGTTTGGATTAGCACCCTTTAACTACAATTTCGAAGATGCCATGCAATTAAGAAATCCATCAGGCCAACGTGAGAATGTTATGTGGAAAACAGTATGCAGTATAAAGTTTTTGCTTCATTGAAAACTTGCATTGGTGCAATGTGAAACCGTAAATGGAACTTCATATTTATACTAACATGCACCAGTACTTGTTAACACCCAGGGTAGAATAGGCCTTCAGCACCATGCTTGCCATAAAAGGCATCTATGCTTGTCTTTTGTAAAAGGCGACAACGGGATCGTGCGGTCAGCCTTGCTGACTTGGTTGATGCATGTCATCGGTTCCCATTTGTGCAGATCGATGCTTGTGTTGTTGATCACTGGATTGTTTGGTCCAGACTCAATTATTTACAGACCGCCACCACATAGCTGGAATATTGCAGAGTGTGGCATAAAACTAAACTCACTCACTCACTCATTCAGTACTTGTTAGCATTTTGCTGTTCAAAGAACACAGACTTCATCTGGAAAATCAGAATAATGAGGAACTGCTACAGAGCAGAGACTAGAACAGACTGAATGACTGTGACTGTTCATGTTATGAAATTCTATGAAGTAAGATCAAATGATCTTATCAGACCCAGAACAATTTTGTTGTAATGTTGTTCTAAATCACCAATACAAAGCTCGAGCATTTTACACATTTATATTGAACAGCAGGTTTAACCCGTTTTTGTCTGTTGAGAAAAGGTTGACACCTACGGTTGTGTGCTTTGGCTTGTTTCACAAAGCTCCTGTAGCGCTACAACGATCATATGTCAGTGTTACTATACAGGAGATACGAATGTATAAGAAAAGTTACAAGCATGCAAAACATACAACCGTTTTGAGTTTTTTTGTGAAAGACCAATGTTAGTGCATATCTTTGCATAAACTGTGATGAAAGACTTATTTATAAATCATTCACACTATTATATTTGTATTACCCATTAAGCTAGATGTAATATATAACGTGATGAATATCAAGCTCAGTGTTATTTGTGACCTAACCTGGAAATGGCAATCACCTGTTTTCTTACGTCCTATTACTTGTTAGATACCCAGTGTTTAGGAATTATGAGCCGGTGTTGAATGAATGAGGTCATTTTCCGTGCCTTAGACAAATGGTTCATGTTTTGACCCATAGTGTTGTACAACATAATTGTATGCTTCCCCTAAGAAGTTTGGGACGTTCTTCCGTATTAATCTAGTTAATCTGGCAGGCCAAGACAGCTTACCTACGGTAGAATCGTATAGTTCTTATGAGTGTTATTTACAGCTTAACTAACTGCTGGCCCTGTTGTATATGACCTGTAGTAAGGGTAGAAGAAAAGTAGTTACTTGGTGAAAGTTCCTGAATATTTGCATGTAGGGCTGGCAGGGGATACCCAGAACAAATGGGTAATGAGCTGGACATGGGTACCCACTGCACTACCTGTACCCTCTATTGATCATGTGACTAATAGATTCAACAGTGTAATATGTCATTCTTTCATGATTAAAAGTTTTTATACATATATTGTCTTTGAAGATTTAAACCAGCTCACTCACTCCCTCACTTACTCAGCCACTCACTCAACCATGAGCTCGCTAGCTCACTTACTCACTCACCCACTTAGCCACCAGCTTGACCACTCAAACACCAACGAACTCAACCACCCACTCACTAATCACCAGCTCACTCACTTACTCACCCACCCACTCACTCAACCACCAGCTTGCTCACTCACCCAAACACCAACCCACTCAAACACCCACCCATTCACTCAACCACCAGCTCACTCACTTGCTCATTTGCTCACTCGCTTGCTCGCTCACTCACTCACTCACTCACTTCACTTCACTGCCAACAGGTTGTAGATATTGGCTGTGGAGAATGTGGGATGTTAACTCTACTGAAGACAGTTCCATGTATGGAGAGCATCAACCTGGTTGACCTGGACAAGCGACTCCTGGAATCTAAGAAATACTGTATCAGACCTCTGATATTTGACTACCTACACCGGAGGGAGAAACCCCTGAGTGTGAAAGTATTTCATGGAGACGCCACAGAGCTGGACTCCAGACTGCAGGGCTGTCAGGCGGTCACTATGGTCGAATTGTAAGCAGTTTTCTTTCATCCCAGGGGTGGCAGGGTAGCTTAGTGATTAAAGCATTCACTCGTCGTGCTGCAGCTGCGGGTTTGATTCCCCCCATGGGTACACTGTGTGATGCCCATATCTGGTATCCACTGCCGTGATAGTGGTGGAATTTTCCTACAAGCGGCATAAAACTGAACTCACTCACTCCTTCAAGTCATGGACAGGGCACAAATGTTAATAAAGGTGTGCAACTCTTTGTTGTTCCTCCAACTAAAATTCAAAAGTGCTCATGTTTTGGCTTATTTGTGAGATGTCCAAGATGTTGCATGCATCAAAAAGATCTCTTTAAAAATGTTATACATTATTTCAGCATCGAGCACCTGATACCATCTGACCTTCAAAAGGTCATAGAACATGTATTCGGTGACCTTGGACCACATCTGATTGTCATGACAACTCCAAATGCGGACTTTAATGTACTGTTCCCAAATTTTACTGGTTTCCGACACTGGGATCACAAGTTTGAATGGTCAAGGACAGAGTTCCAGGGTTGGTAAGTAAATTTTCATTGTAATTTAGAACATTAATAATGTACTTTTCCAGGCTTCACATCCAGCTCAAAGCACACAATCTGAATTTTTACCCTGGATAACCCAAGCTGCCTGTGAGGTGCTAGAAGGTTATCATTCACAAGACTTAACCCACCAGGTGCCCCTTTTCTGCAATTTGAACAGACTCACTTGCATAAGGTGAGATCATGTGTAACACTTGTGCTTCATTGTGGAGCTGAAGTCCTTGAAACTCTCAGGAGTCACACTGCTAAACAGTCACCCATCATTGCTTAACTTCAAATGAATTGTGGCCTGAGCTCTATGCACAGGACCACACGCCACCATATAGTAGGAGTGACTATTAAGGGAGACAAACTAATGTGACAGAGATAGTCTATTGCAACATACCATTATCAACAATGAATGAAACTGCCACCAAGGATGTCTGCCATTGAACTGTGTTGTCTTGAAGACACATTTCAAGTCAGACTATTGGCAATATGAAGCGGTGAAACCAAAAATCTCATATCTGAAGTTAATTCATAATATACAAGACTATATATACATTCCCAGAGGTGAATTAGATCTCATTTTACAACAGACCCATGAAGATGCAGGTTAGAATTGGTCTTCAGTAACCCATGCTTGTTGTAAGAGGTGACTAATGGCATTAGGTGGTCAGGTTTGCTGACTTTATTGACACGTCATATCCCAGTTGTGTTGATCGATGGTCATGATGGATTGTTTGGTCTAAATTTGATTTTTTACAGACAGATGCCAAATAGCTGGACAACAGATTGTGTATTGTATATAGAACAAATTAGTTTCTATAAATAGTTTCAGTTAACATCTTTCGGAAACTGAGAGAAGCGATAATATCTTCTTACAAATCAGCAATAGTCATGCTCTCATTTACACTCTCACTCCACACAAGCAATGTCATGTCAATTTTATGTGCAGGTGTGAAGATATCTGTGATAAGTACCAATACAATGTGACCTATGACGGTGTTGGCAACGCCCCTGAGAGCTCAGCCCATGTTGGTCACTGTTCCCAGGCAGCCATTTTCACAAGAACACCGGAAGCAAGCAGTGCACACACTGTCGGTAGTCACTGCTACACCCTGGTAGGTGAATATATGCATATAAACCCTGTAAGGTTATTCCATCCTCACTCTGAAGCCATAACAACTGTGATGCTCACATTTTGACTGATGAAAACAGTTTTCAGAACTTGCTCACACAATTCCAGTCTTGATTTGAATCTGGCAGCCATTTTGAAAATGTTGATATTTACCATTATTCAGCAATTGCAACTGCAGTACAAGTACGATAACAACTTTTTATATGCAGTAAGCGCTGCAATATTTAACCCTTCACTCATGTGTCAGAGCCTGTACAATACTGAAATATTCACGCCTCAGCATAATTTGTAATTTGTTGACGCCTTGTCTGTCTGTCTGTCTGTCCGTCCGAAATCATTTTGTTTCTGGAGCATAACTTAAAAACCATTCAATATTTTTAGACCAAAATTGATAGTTAAAATAATCATGAGCCTATTGATGTGCTTTTTGCTGTTTACAGATTTTGGGCATTTTTTTTTTTTTTTTTGTTTTTTTGTTTTTTTCCATGGAACAATTTGGTCTCAGTCTGATGGTGGGGTGGGTTTCGAAACCATTCAGTATTTTTCTGCAAAATTTGGTAGATATACCAATCAGATATACCCTTTTGATATTTACAGATTTTGGTGTTTTATCATTTTCCCATTTTCCATGGAACTGATTCGGACCTAATCTCAAAAGGGATGAATGAGCTTCGTTTATACAGCACAACTCGGAAACGTCTTAATATCTTTCAGCAAGACTTGTCAGATATGTGAGGCAGACCCTAAAGTGGTGCCTTTTGCTATTTGCAGATTTTTGTGATTTATCATTTTTCCCCATTTTCCGTGGCAACGATTCTGACTTAGTCTCAAAATGGAGGGATGTGCTTCGTTTCTGGAGCATAACTCTAAAACTTAATACTAAAACTTGGCAGATATGTGAGGCAAACCACAAGGTGGTGCCTTTTGCTATTTACAAAGTTTTGGCATTTTTATTTTTCCTGGTTTCCATGGAAACAATTCGAACTTAGTCTCAAAATGAAGGGATGGGTTTCGTTTCCATGGCACAACTCAAAACCCATTTCATATCTTTCAACAGATCTTAGCAGATATATAAGACAGATCCTGAAGTGATGCCTTTTGCTCTTTACAGATATATGGCATTTATATTTTTCATGACTTCTATGGAAACAATTCAGATTTAGTCTAAAAGAACATCAAGTAACTGTCAGATGATTTGTCCTTTCAAATATGTAGGGCCCAGGGGGATATGTCATCTTCTGATGACTCTTGCGTTAAAGTTTGACAAAACCAAACACAGGTGCCCACATTGTGGGTAAGCAAAATCCATACTAAAAACTATTCTCACCAAACATACTTACATTTTACTTTCAAGACGGTAGGTTTCAGTTGTCTTGTGGTGTGAGTTGGCAGTGATTTGGACCCCATTGCTTGTGGTGGGCTTACGTATGAAACATAACATTTTGATGCTAATTTTAAGGGTCAAGTTAGGGGGTCTGCTCATCTATGGTAAAATACGACACGTGATGTTGCGAATGTTTCTTGTTTATGCTCAAGATTGCTGAATGTGATTACCCCTTCAAGGAGGACAAGTCCACTGTAGAGGACAGACTTGCAATGGAAGTACAGTACCACATTCGGCAGCTCACCCTGAACTCTGACCTTGATGAGAATGAAGGTCATTATGTGATAGCTGTGGAGAAGTTATTTTCCTTCCAGCCAATCAAAAATATCTGTGATATTGACAAGCTCAGGTAAACACTTCCATTTGAAATATTATATGAATCGCATCCTGAGACGTAAATCATGACATAAATATGCTGAGACGTAATCTAGTATACATCTTGACAGTAATACTTGTGATCCCATCTGGCGGTTTTGAACATCTTTGCAACAAACTTGTTTTATAAATGAGTTCAACTTTGATGTTGATGATCTCAAATTGACAAGAGTATAAACATTCATTAAAGTGAGTTAGTTAGTGTGTGAGTGAGTTTAGTTTCTCGCAGCACTGAGCCCAGCATGTCACTGATATATAATTGCTCATTAATACACGCACAGTAAAGCAAACATCACAGTTGTACTGCACATCAAGGAATACAGTTAAAAGCATAACATATCTAGACAAAGCCATGTTCCGTATTCATTGGGGCTGTGGCGAAGCCAAGTGGTTAAACTTTTCGCTCACCACACTGAAGACTAGTTCGATTACCAACATGGGTACAGTATGTGAGGCCCATTGCTTGTGTCCCTCACCATGATATTGCTGGAATATTTCTAAAAGTGGTGTAAATGTGATATCGCTTTTTGCAGGTCCTATCTTCATTCCTGTTATACACTCACCAACAATGGAGAGAATGTTCTTGTGCCCCATGATGACAGTGATGATGACCTTGAAAGGTCATGGGGTGAAGGACAGAGTTGGGATTCACCCAATGACACGTCACAGAATTTCAAAGAATGGAATGAATGTGAAGAAGCCTGGGACTAAAGCTCTTTACAAGTTCTGGATATTTAATAAAGATCAAATGTGTCTCTGGTCATGCTCATGGACTTGGTTACCATGGTTTCTGTCTCATGCCTGTAATATTTTTATGAGAGCAACTGTTAGTTTCACCTTTTTATGTCATGAGTTTAGAGTTTAACCTTTCATCACCTTTTGTTTTGTAGCATATAAGGTGTGCCATTATTGATAAATTTGTACTGAACATGCAAGTTGGCATGGTGATTTTCAGATTATTTTATTCCTTTCCGGACCTAAAGAAGGTCATTGTAGTCTAACAGTTTCTTGTTCTTGCCTTTAGCCTGTTGTTTCTGGTGTCATTCAGGTATGTTCCATTTCAGGAAAAGGCCTGAGTTATAGTCTCATGTTTTATAATATAACAGCGTTACCAAGACCAAACTAACTTCTGTGCAATGGTCCCTTTTGTTATTGGTATGTTGTTTTACTGGATTACTCTAGCAGGAATGTTTCTTTCTTTAATGTTTATCCAGATTATATTTCCAAATGATTATAATAAAATTTTACTATTTCAAAATCCAGTGTTATATTTTTGTTTTATAAATTGTAAGCAATGAAATTGCTGATAAAAGAACATGTGGGTATTTTCAATTCAGCATGAAGTGATGATATCCTGGGAAGCACATAGAGCACACAAGAGTTGTGTCACTTAGCTGTACCAGGATCTGCTGTGCCATGAATTTAAATTACTGATGTATTTGCTGTGGCTCCTTTTCCGAAAGTAATAAATAACTCAGTGCCATTACTGAAGTGTCTTTTGCATTGATAGGAATCAGTTCCTTATTTTGAATATATCAGTAATGAGAAGTCGATACTGTTTACAGTCCTGTTGACGTAAGGCACCATTGAACACACGCGGCTATGCACATGTGTCAGTGATTGAGAAGTGAAGGATATATCTTGTTTCAAAAGCATGATCATTTTGATACATGTTTTTTCTTCCGTGAACGGCGTCAGTGCCTGTATCTGTATCAGTGCCTGTATCATGGAAACGCAGCATTTTGTCTTGCATTGCATGAGAAAGTGTGACTTTCCTTGGACAGAATTAGGTTACAAATGTCAACTGTAGTCTCACCTTGACATCATGTTTTCTGATGCAAAATAGGATGTGAACGTTAGTCCGCACTCGCAGCCGAGTATTTATACTATCGGTAAACAAGACGGCATGGTTTGAGAGCGATAAGTCTTGGATGAGCTATGAATTTGACACCCGCCCAGGCTTCAAAAAAAACCCCGATTTTTAAATTTCGCGCGAATGTAATGAACTTGTTCTGGAAAAGTTACTTACATCCAGCGGACCAATGAGATCGGTCGAGAGGCGTCAGGATAAGCAGGAACGTTATTTGATTCTTATTAAGTGCCAGTGAGCTCCGTTCAAGGCAAGCACCAGTCCATACACCACTCCTAAAACGTCACATACATGAACGTTTAGCCTTGAGGAGGCGTTACGGACGTTGGAATCAAGGTCATTGGTCGACCATGCTCTTTGAAGATGAAACCCAATTTTCTTTTTGTCTTTTTTGATGATGGTCGTCAGAGAATATTCCACAGAAAAGGTGAAAGTTTCACCGATGCTACAGTCCTCACACAAAATAGGTTTGGTGACAGGTCAGTCATGGTTTGGGTCGGTATCATCGCTACAGGAACCCAGTTTCAGGTTATTGATGAAAATTTGACTCAGTGGTATAGTCATGATCCGGTTCTGCAGGATGATAATGCCTGGCCTCACAGAGCCAGGGTAGTCACTGCTTACCTTCAGCTTCAGGGTGTGGAACGGATGGACTGGCGGGCATGTGTACCAGTCCAGTGGAGCTTGCGTGGGATACAGGTAGTAGAATTCTTGTAAAATACCATAACTGTACAATATCACTAGTCATTGTATATTTCAACCTGTAAGGGTGCGAGCACTTAGAACACCCTCCTCCTCACAGTAAGGAGGAGAGTATCATTTAAACAAATCTCAAGTTGATTTACTATTAAGTTTCTTGATTTGAAAGGACCCGTGAAGGTCCCGGGGTAGAATAGACCTTTAGCAGCCCATGTTTGCCATAAAAGACGACTATGCTTGTCCTAAGAGGCGACTAACGGGATCGGGTGGTCAGGCTCGCTGACTTGGTTGACACATGTCATCGGTTCCCATTTGCGCACATCGATGCTCAGGTTGTTGATCACTGGATTGTCTGCCCCAGACTCGATTATTTACAGACCGCCACCATATAGCTGGAATATTGCTGAATGCGGCGTAAAACTAAACTGTCTCACTTGATTTGAAAGAAAGCTGGATTCCAAAATGAACCGCAGTATTTCATATTTCCTGAACCACAAACAATTTTCTTTGGTCATATCAACATCATCGTGGTTGTACAGTCAGAGTAAGTTCTTGCAGAACTAATCATGGCAGCTTATGACGTAATTGTCATTTTATGGGTCTGCAGGGGTACATTTTATTGCTGGAAAACTTGTAGGTCATGTGATCTCAACTGACTTCTCTAGTGTTTACAAATACAAGCTTCGTGAGCAGCCTCCGAACTACTGGGATTAAGACACCAAGACATTATGTATACTTTCGATGCTGCACAAAAATGGGCCAAAAGAGAAGAGGAACCGGTCTAATTCCTGACAAAGAGAAATGGACCCGTTCAATGCCAGACAGCTATTACACCCTACATTGAAAGTTGTTTCCCTCCGAAAACTAAAACCATTTTATGTAAATATCACTAGAAAACAGAATTCGATAAAAGCGTCATATGAAACCATGGCTTATTAAAGGTCATTATGTTAACTGTGGAAGAAATCTGAAGAAATGAGACCCGTGAAGGTCCGGGGTAGAATAGGTCGATTGCCATAGAAGGTGACTATGCCTCTCGTAAGAGTTGACTAACGGGATCGGGGGATCAGACTTGGTGTGCATGTCATCGGTTCTCATTTGTGTAGATTGATGTTCATCCTGTTGCTCACTCTCTGATCCAGACTCGATTGTTAACAGACTGCCGCTATACAGACGTAATATTGCCGGGTGCGGCGTAAAACTAAACTCACTCACGTGTCCATCACTGTCACCGATCAGAGCAGATAACTTCTCTTGTCCAGAACCCATCTTCTTATGCTGTTACTTTTTTGTTCTAACATGTCAATTTGAGATAAAGGGGGGGGGGAACTGTTGTTGCTCGCTGTTCTATGTAAATTCTTTTTGTGTTGTGTGTTTTATATGAATAGCTGAGGCGTAAATACAAAACCTGTCTGTTTGTCAACCAAGTCAGCGGGCCTGAACACCCAATCCCGTTTGTCGCCTCTGAACATGCTGAAGACCAACCGGGTCATAATGCATTAAAAAAAACGACTGCTTTCTGCATAGGACATCATATTTTCGTGTCAGAGTGCTCATTACAATATAAGCCTGCAATTGCGGCTGTTTGGATGAGCAAAGGTGTACTACATTGGCGAAGTGAGTTCGTAGTTTTACAAGTCGAAACCAACTTCCTTCTAGACCCACCACATGGCCTGAAATAAGCTGTGTGCTTATACAAACCATAACTAATCGATGACGATCAATAACAATGTCTTCATCGAACTGATGATATTGATAGATAACCTAATATGTATTGGAATCAAACTTCGAAGTCAGGGACTTATCAGAGAGTAAATTACACACCCACGGTGTTTATCTCCCCTATATAATTAGCAACTGCATTATTTGAATCAAATTCCCCTGAGAGGTGTTAATTACTCCAGCCAGTGATGAAGGCCGTCTTTATTCAACAACTAGCGTCCATTGATTAAGAAACAAAAATGATTCATCCTGAATGAGATTTCCATGATAACGCGTTTAAAGAACGGTTAACGGGGTATTCATTACCCATAGATTGGCTGTCCACAGGGGACCTTTGTAATTCCGGGCTTTTCAAGCGTGAATGGGGGCTTACTGAATGTGATTTGGCAGGCTAAACCGTATAGTGTATATTATTGTGATCAAGTGCGGGGATTTATGACTGTATAGTATACAGTGTGGCCACACAGGCGTTATGAGGTGGGTGTGATAAGCTGCTCTGTTACATATAGAGACTGCCCAACTCCGTATGTTATAGTTATAGAGCAGATAGTCATTAACACGCTTCATAATACCATAACCTTTGACGAAGATGTGGCACTGAGATCGGAAAGAAATATAAAGGTGAGTTTGGAGCTAAAGCTCATGTCAAAGCTTTAAGTACACGAGAAATCTTCTGTAGTATACAGTTGATTTCTACAGATGCCTAAATCCCTGAACATGGGAAAAAAGAGTCAAAATACACGTGCATGCCATAACGCCCTCACCCAAAACGTATCTTATCAAATTTACATAACGAATAAGTGATATGTTGTTACATTCAAAGAGATAGTTCGTGAGAGGCATTTAGGAGTTGGTATTCAAGTAAAAGTCACACAGTTTCCGGGATTTTCATTGCCCCTTGACTAAAGGTAAAGGGATAGCTTAGAGACGTTGTGGCATTTAGAAGTTTTCATCAATAATATTTGCCTTTTACTGGAAGAGATGTAACGTCTGGACAGACTATTTGATCAATGTCTGGTCTAATGACGTATGTGGATAGGTCGGTGACAGATAATCATGAAGATTTATCATCGGCAGTTCCAGTGTCTGAACTCAGAGTGTTTCTATACACTTTCGGCTTATGAGATAAAATTGTGTTCATAATTAATATTATGATCTATATAAGAAGCTTCACTTCATTCGTGTCCGTATCTTGGGGCCCGTGTGACGGTTTTACGTCAGACTGTGGGTCACACAAGCTCCTGAACACGTATAACCGTGCCTGGTTATTTACGTGACCTAGAAACGTTGGATCTTTGAATATTGACGTTATATCGTAGGTAGACAGAGATTTGCCATTGTGGGACAGCAGATGTTCTCATCCCCGTGCTAACACTGCTACAATACACTATAAATATGTACATTCGTGAATAGCATTTTACTAGTCTGAAATTAGACATTTAACTTATACTTACTTGTGTGCCATTCTGAACGCCAGGTCACGTAAGTCTAGAGCCAAGCACTAAGCACTGTACAATATACAGTGTTTGGGAGTGCGACTGCAATGGTGTTCGTGGTATCGCAGGAATGTTTAAACTATATGCAGCTCTTATAGTCCGAGTCCCCGTACTGGTAAACTCTACTTAGGTATTTGGGCCTTATGTGTGAAAGGAACTGTTAAGGAATGACTGCTCTACTCTCTCCTGATAAAGCAGATTCACATGAAGTCTATTGATCCGAGGGGCTAAACGGATACGTGCCAGCAGCGTTCACTATTGCTTAAAAACTCCTTGAAATATCTCAGTACTCGTGACATAAACCCGAGGACACCCGTGTCCGGCCGAGAGAGTTTTTCACAATTGGAATCAAATGGCTTACAATTTGTCAGATCCTCAGTATGTTCTTACTTGGGCAGTGGAGTAGCCCAGTGGTTAAAGCGTTCGATCGTCATGCCGAGGACCTGGGTTCGATTTCCTACATGGGCACAAGGTGTAACGCCCATTGGTGGTGTGCTCCGCTGTGATATTGGAGGAAAGCGGCGTAAAACTAAACTCGCTCAGTCACTCTGTTCTTACGACGGTATTAGGGCACCAGATACCCTCCCTGCATCAAAATATCTAAGGCTGTCAAGATGTAGTACATATTTGACGGGAACATACTACAGAAAACTAGTATTATACTACACAAACTATAAAAAATATGATCTGTGATTTGTCGAGACGAAGCAAGACGTCAACCACGAGGCCGCACCATCACCCCAACTGTAGCTAGGTTCCTCTATTAATTTTTTTTTGTTTTGGTTTGGTTTTTTTAATAATCAAAATGTATTTATAACGTGTTTTAGTTACGATGTGACTGAGAGACTTTGAGTTTTATCTCTCTCACTTACTTAATGGAGCTGGTATCAATGTATGATCGACTGATGATGTGCATGGTATGAGTCTCCTATGTAAAATGAGACAGTCTATAGCTACACACTATGGTAACTGTTGTTTGGACAGCCCCACTGTTAGGGAGTATGTCATGAGATTGTATAGAGTTACTTCTACACATAGCTGATACACACATTCCTCGTCTGATCCGCCGTTCGTAAGTACATCATTATCTATTGTACAATTTATTCACACTGTACATATGCAAGCTCATTTTGATACATGGTTCCGTCCGGTTAAATAAGTGAAATGTCAAACATTCATTAATGCCATTTATCTTTCCTCAAGAACGGTAGCTGGAATATTGCACTCACTCACTCACTCACTCACTCACTCACTCCTCAAGAACGGATTGACACGATATGCTCAATGAAGACGCGACAGTTCTGGGAGTAACATTGTTAGAGCCCACGAATATAAAAGGCGATATGGGTTCAGGATTGCAGGATCTATAAAGAGCCCAGTAAAATAATTGGCGACATGGGTTCAGGATTGCAGGATCTGGATTTGGTTCGGGGTTGCTGGATCCATTAAGAGAAAACTAAAATAAAAGGCGATATGGGTTCAGGGTTGCAGGATCTAGGATAGCTTCAGGTTTGCAGGATCTATGAAGAACCCACTAAAATAAACGGCGATATGGGTTTGTGGTTGCAGGATCAATAAAGAGCCCACTAACATAATTGGCGATATGGGTTCAAGAATGCAAGATCTAGGATGCTGGATCCATACTGCAAGCTGAAATGTACACAGGTTCACAGTTGCTTCTTGATATGTGCATTGTCTACTGTTACGACTCTTGCACCGTAAAGCCATCAACATGTAATAAAACCCATTCAATACAGTCAATGTTGAGATCCCATGAAAGCTGAACTCAACCAGAACGGCCATGCTTGTACAACTTGACACACGAACATGGTGCAAAATAGTTTATGAATGCAGTCGAGTCAGCTGTTCGCTTGTGGGGGTCCCCTTGACTAGAATGTGTGGCATGTCGCGTGTGTCTCTCATTTACCCGGCTGGTGCCCCCTAAAGACTCCCTTACTACCTCACTGTGTTAGACTGCTCAGGTATGGCCAAACGTGTCCGTTTTGGTGATCTGATACCCAATCTATCCTACTGACAACGCCAGACATTAACGTGTTACAAGCCTAACTAAGTTATGTGAGGTTAATATCAACAAGCGTTCTGAACAGATCTTGTTTTTGTATAAACTAAAACAGTCCAGGGTCTCTATCCGCAAAACGTTCGCAGCGCTACGGCACTCGTAGGACTATGATAAATGAAAGAATTTCGACAAGTCGTAACATTGCGAACGGTTTGTGAATCATGGCCCCGTACCTTTACCAATTTACTTTGGAAAACAGTCTTATCTGGAGAAAGGTTAGGTTAGTTTTCATTCACTATGATAGATCAAGATGTTTTCACTTTACGCATTGACCACGTTCCAGCATGTCCGTCTAACTGTTTACTCAGTAAGTGAGTCGGGGTGTACACCCTTTTAGGTGGAGATTAACACACCCGTGAATAATATGGCAGTTAGGCCACATTTAAAAATAGGTATTTCTGTGATCACAGGCAAACTGTAGCGCAAATAGGATACTGAAAGCACTTGGTATTTGTTGTCCTGAGCTTACAAAACTTCTGTGGAACATATTTGTCCTGCGATACAGAGGATGTAGGGATAAAAGGCTGATATTCTCGCCCATTTCGAATTTGAGTCCCAGACCATTCCTCTTTTATGAACTCCGATACCTAAAGCTGAATTTTTTATATTTCACGTAAACACAACCACATTCATGAAAACGTGATGCACGTGCATTATCTGCACCGGAGGCCCTATATGAGCACAAGGAATTGTGAAACTGAGTGTGCATCCATACATTGTTGGTCAACTCAGACGTTTTCGGGCCACAGGAAGTGATGCATTTGTCCGCGACCTGGTGCACCACCTTTGACGACAGCTCGACAGGACCGCAATATCCTTGGAAGGGCTAGTGCCATGATCAAAAACAAGTGCTGAATTGAAACCTGCCCTTCAGCTTCACCTGCAGACCATGCCACGGTTGTTTCTGGGAAATCTGTGTCTTCCAAAGCCCCCAGAGACTGTCTTACTGTGCACGGTGGACACACACGATACTGACTGCAACTGACCGCTCCTTTGTTTGATGTCGTTGTTGTGTCACTGACGCTGTTGTTGATTGAACATTTTCCGAACATGTTTATTTAAAACATATCTACCAGTTACGTCTATACATATGAAAGTATGAATGTGCGTTTTTAATGCCTTTCAGTATATATGCGTAACTATGAAGACATGCTTTTCATTTTGAAATTGTACCACGAGAATTGTACTCTGCCCTAAGTGATTATCTATACTATTTGGGCATGCTTAATTATTGTAACTAAATACTTGCAGTTTGCGCTCATTTCTATTACTATAAATAATAGAATAGGCCTTCAACAACCCATGCTTGCCATAAAAGGCGACTATGCTTGTCCTAAGAGGCGACTAAGGGGATCGAGTGGTCAGGCTCGCTGACTTGGTTGACACATGTCATCGGTTCCCAATTGCGCACATCGATGCCCATGAAGTTGATCACTGGATTGTCTGGTCCAGACTCGATTATTTCCAGACCGCCGCCATATAGCTTCAATATTGCTGAATGCGGCGTAAAACTAAACTCACTCACTAACTCACTCTATTACTCTTGTTTAAAACTGCCACCCGCCCACTCTCGGCCAAGATGTGATAAAGATACCCTTATGCTGATTTAGCTAAATATAAATGGAGGTAAAATTACGAGGTGACACTTGCACTACTCATCAAAATTCAAAGGCTAACCAAGATTTTATCAAACAAAATAATTGTTTATCTACTGGAAGGCATGGACGCTGAAATTATCGACACGTCACTGGTGAGTACACACGTCACTATGAATGCTGGTCATACAATACTCCGATCATTTTGACCTGTAAATACATTGACCTTATTACTCTCCCGTGGAAGACATTGCAATGTAATAGTTCTACGGCAATATTACACACTAGTGTAATACCACTTACACGACAAAACGGTTCGAAGTTGTGACGTCACCAAGCTAATGTCGCTGTCGTAATATTTTAATAGATCTTGCTTGACTCGCGGAGAGCAGAGTCCTCACTGTAGGCAATTTCGCCGCAGTTTCTGTCAATTTATGTTGGCGAGTAATAAACAAAATACCAAACTCGCTTCCGTGAAATACCATTTTCATTAAACTCGTTAAAGATTTGGTATCAAACTCGCTTTCGCACGTTTGATACCAAATCATTAACTCGTTTAATAAAAATGGTATTACACGGAAGGTCGTTTACTATCCTCAATATATAATTCTTCCCAGGATAAGTCCAGAAACAACATGGCTTTCTCAGAAAGGAGCCGACTCGGCCACGAGCTGCTGCAGCGTGTAACCAAGGCACATTTGTTGTCAGGCAGTATCAACAACGGTGATACGATAAGTTAACACTGAGTGGCAGATTATAGGACTTTTGTCCTGTCCCACACCGAAGAACGCGGGACACATGCGGTCTCAAATTAGCCAAGAGAGTTTATTCAAAATTGCCTCTGTTCACCCAGTAGAAAACGGGTACCTGGTGATTATTAATCTCACTGTCAGCTGGAAAAAAACCGGGATAATAATGTCATTATGTTGTATTCGCCATGTAAATCCCCTTATCATTTATCATAATTTTGATTATATTCTTGACTGGAGAAACTATAAAGTTTAGGTTACGACATTTTAGCGCTGAGTCAGCGAATATGTGTCGTTTTGTGAAATGTGCAATATGTGTATTATGAAGGTCGGATTAAAGCATTTCAGTGGATGTTGTATAAAATCTATACCAGCCTGATCGGCCAGTGCATGTATGGATCAAATCACAATGACGTCATCAAATTGCTGCATTTTGTCCTCTAAAACTCCGTAATGGGTTTATCGATCACGCTTCTGAGAGAACCTGGTTTGGTTTTCTTACTGTTAAGAAATTCTACATCAGTGGTAACGATTGCATTGACTGGAGTTAATATTTTATTGCCAATAAAGCAAACGATTAATCATCCGATGGTGACATATTATATTAAGGCTTTATAAGCGGGCATTACACGCACTCATGGTGGACAAAAAAACAAATCTTGACAAATGTTTCAGAAGTAGAAATAGAATAACTATAGCCGAATAAATACACTGCATAGCAAACTTGGCCTGGTTACGGGATTAAATGTATACATGAGTATGTTGATCACAATTGCAAGCAATTGCAATCTCTATTTCCACACGAAATAATTCTATCCGAAAAGCATATTTCTATGAAACATTTGATTAACATATTTACTCCTCATAAACTCCTCGCGATCTATGTGAGCCAGCTCATAAAACTGACTGACAAAAATCGAAAGTCTTTTAGAATTGTATGAATGGTTTGCTTCCTACATTCCAGACGGCGGTCTGAATACTCCACTGACTGGTATTATATGTAAACGTCACGCTGCGGAAACGCCATGAAACTGTGTCTTACTACCCGCACAGGTTGCTATGGATCAATTCTAACCCGGTATCCCAGTTTGACTTCCACTACTGGGATGCTGGGCCCACATTTGCAGAGGCAATATTGAGCGAAAGCAATGGGAGATTTGATACAATGTGCCTAATTTAAAAGTTATAACCAGCTGGCCTTGATTTAGAAAAAGATATACTATCAGACATCGGGATCTGAAAAGTTGTTATCCATGAAGGAAAACCAAGTTCTATGGATAGTCAGCTTCTTTATTGCAGTGACCGCGACGTTCCGATGTAGTCATTAACGCCGTCATCACATGCTTGAAACGTCGCAGTCATTGTTACAAAAAAGTTGACTATCCACAGAATTTATACATTCTTCATCTTTATAATTTCTAAAATGCCTCTCAACGGATTTATCCATAAAGTTTGTCAATGCTGTACTTTTCATCTTCAAAAATGCCACTGAAAGAAGTCACCCTCATATGCGTTTAAACATTACGGTAATACTATAATGGATTAGCCAGGGAACCAAGCATGCATGACGATGCGTGACAATTATATGAACCGACGGACAACCGATGTACATTGTTACAGTAGACAGTGACAGCTTCACTTTATTCAGTCAAGACAGGACAAACCGGGGAACACGACACGAAGTCAGTATACGGAATTACATCGGCTATCGTTTTGGTAACTGAACGCCAACTAGTGCAACGTCTTTCACGTGCATACCTTGACGATGATGTAGTTCCTTTTCATTTCGGTTTAAAATGAATACTTACCAATCGCTTGAATTATTCAAAGTATATGTACAGTTGTTGAATATTCGTTGCGTCTGCTTCCTTTCACGAGTCTTGAATAAGCGCGCACGGGAGACTCGTGCAACGCAAGTGAGGTATGATAACTGTTTGTGTTATATGGATTTTAGAATTTAAATCAGTTTAAAAAACACCTTTTCGCTAATTTGAGTTCTTCGTGAATAACTCTTAATATATTCAGTAATGGTTACTACTTACGTGGGTTTTCGTAATCAGTGACCTTTTTCTCTTCAAAACATGTCAGTTACAAGTTGGCCATCCGTGCTTTTGAGGACATTTCTCGGTTGACGGTTTCATATCTAACTGGGTGACAGATCTGATAATGCATACGGGAAAACTGTTAAAAAATGGATTTGTCCAAAATATTCGTTATCAAAATGTGTCTGACAATAGAAGCCGAAACACTTACGGTTAATTATATAACTGTATCAAGTGCACCTACTTAGAGTGTTAAGCACGTCTTGTTTCTTTCAGTTTTATCTTGTGGCGGTGCGGTAGCATACGTTCTTTCGTCACGCCGAAAACCCATATTCTATTCCCCACGTGAAAAGAATGTGTGAGGCCTCCACCGTCATATTGCTGAAATTTTGCTAAATGCGGCGTAAAAATAAACTCATTTAGTTTGGGTCAACATCAAATGTTTCCTTCTGTGTTGTTATTCAAAGAGATAAAATTATTACGCCTGATATTTGAAATTTGAGTATGTTGTTTGAGCATCGGGAACAACGCCTTAGTTAAGATAAGCGTGCACTTGAAGTAACTCTCTTAGAAGGACTTGGATTTGTTTCGGATCATGAACAAGTATTCTGAACACTGTAATCTACGCTGGCCACGTACTTCAAGTGGAAGTAATGCGGGCATTACGTGTCGACAGCCGCCAGGCTCCTAAACTACTAACGACCGTACGTTGGGGTTAAGCACGTACTTGGTTTACAACCTATATCGATATCCTCTTATCTTTTCGAAAATGAAATATTTCCAAGAATGGTTATAAATCTTATTTCCGGGGTCACACAGACTTCCTTTGACGTCGTTAAGGGAATCTGTGATGCAATGGCGTTTTTAGGGTTTTTTCATATATTATAAATC
This sequence comes from Haliotis asinina, assembly GCF_037392515.1. NCBI lineage: Eukaryota > Metazoa > Mollusca > Gastropoda > Lepetellida > Haliotidae > Haliotis > Haliotis asinina. The sequence continues at coordinate 23,977,825 of NC_090281.1, read as the reverse complement.
ATTTTAAGACTGCTCTGTCAGTCCAGCCAATTACGTTCCGATCTTGATTGTGAGTGAAGTTTTATGCAGCTTTTAGCAATATTCCAGCACACCAGAGACACCAATTTTAGAATTTTGAAAAGGTCATTTCAGGAACAGTGGATAAGTGAGGAAACGTTGTTTTGCGCCGCATACAACACAGCCCCTGCTCTATAACGGGTATGGATAAAAACCATCTCAGACAGGTCAAGGCACAAGCTTTCGTGTCTTTGAGGAATAAAGGTTTTAAAAATCATTCTTAGATGACAGCCGACTCGAAATATTTCACAGTACAATACACCATGACGTCATGATGCATAGCACTGTGAAGCATAGCGAGTCAGCTGTCATCTGACGTGGATGGGTGACCCTGTTTGGCAGCTTGACTCCTGTCAGTTTCTAGGTCTACAGTCCTGCCCCACAACGAACCGCATAACACATGTGGTCTCACCTTAGGCAAGTGAGTTTGTTCAAAATTGCCTCTGTTCACCCAGCAGAAAATGGGTACCCGGTGGGATAAAAATGGTCACATGACTGTTAACTTTCTAGCAGCTCACAAGCAGCTTGCGTTATCTGGGATAATAATGTCCATTGCTGCCCCATAATGAAATATACGGGACACATGTGGTCTCATCTTGGGCAACTGAGTTTGTTCAAAATTGCCTCTGTTCACCCAGCAGAATATGGGTACCCGATGGAATAAGCCATGTAACCACTAATCTTCTAGCGCCTAACAGGCAGCTTGGGTTAACCGGGGTAATAATAATCAGATTATTTGGGCGCTCCGAGCATGCATTGTGGATGGAGTAATGCGAATTATGTGGGGTTTTTTTTAATCCTCGCAAAGACACGAGGATCTCTGGTCATATGCTGGTATGAACGACCTCCCTTGATGTCGGAATATAGCATCTTCAAAAGCCAATTTCGCAGTGCAGACTTATATTGGTAAATCCGGCTTCTCTCATTATTTGAATGATTTAGATATTATTCTGTTTTTAAGGGCTGAACGTGATTACATTGATGTTTTAGATCATGTCCTCGTTTGATGTTTATTCCAAGAATATAAACTCATTTACAAGATTAGGTGCCCTTGCAGTCATTGTGAAAATACACACATTGTGTTTGGAATCAGAAACATCTTGCAGTGATATTGGATAATCAACAACTTAAAAGTGGAGAAGACGTACTTCTAGGATGTGTATACATTCCCTCAGGAGGATCCCGTTATTTTGACCACAGCACGCTTGCTGGTTTAGAGAATGACATTTTAAGATTCAGAAATGCTTTTGATGTTGCACTGGTTATTAACATTCTAGAACCAAAGTATTGAATAATATCGTTTTAATGTATTGTCTAAACATCCTGGTATACCATATGACATAATTGATGAAAATAATTACACTTAATGCTTATCTAAGGTGGAAATACAAGGAATTGGATATTCTAATGATTCTCATCGAGTTAATTATCATGAAATCACGGTCAATGACGTATGAGATTGACAAACTTTATGGATAACAACTTCTTTATTACGATAGTGCGACATTTCGGTACAGATTCTAGGACCGTTGTCAAGCAGGAGTGTAACGTACAGTGGCGGTAAAGTATACATAATGAGGCTAACAAAGACAACAAGATAACAAGGTAATTAACACAACAGGGTGGGGACTGAGGTGATGTAGGTTAGTGTTGAGGGGTTGTTCGAGATTACCACCACACCAAATCAGGCGAATCCTGAAACAACAAGCAGGCATCGATAGCACTTTTACATCATCACCCAGTCTCCAGTCTCAACAGCCTTCTCCATGCCAACGGCAACTGTCGACAAAAAAACCCCGAAATGTGTGATTTACAAAATAAACTGTGATTGTGAACAGAGGTATATACATCCCGACCGATCAACACTCGTGTGAAAGAACATCAGACATCAGTCACAAAGTTCGACAGCAAATCAGCCATCCCTGATCACATCCAGTCTAACCCCAATCACCTCATTAACTGGACTGACATCACCATCCTGGCCAACAACCAAAAGGACTTCACCAAACGCAAACTCACCGAAACCATCCATAACAAACGCCAAAAGACTGCCATCAACCGTGATCAAGGATATTACATTCCAACAGTTTATGATGCACTCCTCCAAGCCGAATCAGCTGTATAAACATCAGCCTTGTTTAACCACCCCTTACATTTGTACATCGCTGGCTTCTACTCCCTCCCCCATTGTCTACCCACTGGCTTCATCACCGCAGTCCCCACCCTATTGTGTTAATTACCATATTATCTCGTTCTCTTTGTTAGCCTCATTATGTAAGTTACATTCCTGCTTGACAAGTACGTGCAGAAATATCTGAAAAACACCATCAATGGCAGAATTAGGAAAGTAAGAGTATTAGTGAAAACGAGTTATAGATGAAACTATTTCACTTCTGGACACTTTAATTTATCATGTTTCTGGCTTTGAAGAGGAATATTTTAATCCCATTTTATCTGACGCTCACTGTGCATGGCAGTTGTTTTAAATGTGAATAAAAAAACAAGTGTAACTAAATTAACAACAGACAACTGCCTGTCAGGATTCTTTGTCCCTTTAATCATACAGAAACATCGAATGAGGGACCGAAAATCAGATAATACATGCTTTATTGTAACAGTTTTGGAATTGTATATACTCCTAGCCTGAAACGTGTTTCTAAACGTACCTGTTTTAAACATATATATTTCAACGTGTGAAGAAAGGTATAGTTTCCAATTTATATACCATAGTCTCCCACAATTCTGCAAGAATGAATTGTGTTCATACGTACACGTATGTTTTGCGTGTGTATGACTTACTGTACATAAAATGAGACATATGTGTGAGTGAGTGAGTTTAGTTTTACGCCGGACTCCACCTATACGGCGTCGGTCTGTAAATATTCGAGTCTGGACCAGATAATCCAGTAATAAATAGTATGATCATCAACCTTCGCAACTTCGCAAATGTGGGTCCTGACTTAAATATTAAATAACAAATCTGGCCATCTGCCTGCGTCACGAGAAGATGAAACAATAGGCAAGCCAGTTTCGTTCAGTCAGTTAACAACACAGATATTAAATGTATCATGAATGCCTTGCTGTCATGTGATATTCGTACTGATGATATTAAAGGGATTGTATATCATATTAATATTTTTTTACCCACATTCCTGTTTTGTTGTTCCACGACGTGAATATTACATGACATATATTATTATTCATTTGGTGAAACATAACTGGTGTCATACTTATCATATGTGCACATATCAGTGCTACCTAGCAACCACTGTTTCTGTATTTCGTCGTCTGTGACGTCATTAAACGACTGAACGTGACGTCAGTGAAGAGGGCTGTCACAGTTCCTTACCGTGTTTTACTCCACAATGTACATGAATAAAATGGATAATAAAGAAATTATTACACTCGCAAGTGTGCCACACGACTTATACGAAACTTGTGCAACACTGTGTGTTTCATTTCACACTCGTTACGTTTATGCCGAAAGACACACTTGTTCCTGTAGTAATCCCTTTATACATTCGCCCCATCACAACCGAATCTTAGAATGGAGTGAGTGAGTGAGTTTAGCTTTACGCAGCTTTTAGCAATATTCCAGCATTATCACGGCGGAGGACACCAGATGGGCTTCACACATTGCATCCATGTGGGGAATCGAACGCGGGTCTTCGGCGTGACGAGCGAACGCTTTAACCACTAGGCTACCCCACCGCCCCTCTTAGAATGGAGAATTACACCAGACACAAAAGAATGACAAAAGCAAACCATACACGTGACACCGTCTGACTATGATTTTTTTTATGGAGAAACATGTACAGTGTGAATGACCTACCCAAATATGCGTATAAAAAATAAATGACCTACACACCCCACTCCACCCACCCACCCCACACACCACCCCCCTTCGCATAACCATCAGGCATATTTTTATTTTACATATCTATGTCCAAAATTGCTGACCCCGCTTAGGTTGACAGAACAAAATGGGTGACCCCTCCTTAAGGCCAACTCCTCCTCCCACCCCCTTCCCCCTCTCACATCCCCACCCCCCTCTCACACCCCCACCCCCCTCTCACACACACGTACACACGCACGTATGCAGAGCCAGAAATAATGGTCGGCCCCATAGTATGTACCGACCATATATGAGATTTCCTTTTCTCATCAGCACGATGACACTCTCCTGCTGGCCTTAAGAACAGTTTGTTGGGCCGATTACCCGATTAACGGTAATAGTATCTACATCGAAATGCCGCATCCATTGCAATAAAGAGGTCGTCAATCCATATCAATTGCACCACTTCTAAATGCCACTTAGAGAAAAATAGGACGTCTAAAGGTTTTGTTTCCCTTCTTTACGGTCACTCGGAATAACGAATACTCGCTTCTTCTCATTCCAGATGTCGGACACGTCTTCAGAGACAGACGGCGACGCGGGACGTTGCAAACAGATAGATCTCTCTCACGTCGCGTGTTCGTTTATGTTCAGGAGCATCTCCAGACCAACCACCGCCTCCTCCATCCGGGCTAAACTTTGGTCACGTGAGCGACAAGCGTACGAGGAGGAATACCATCGCAACATGCAACAGTTCCGTAACAGGCCCTACATGAAATATGAGTACCCGGAAATAGGGCGCCATTATCCGGGCACCTGGCGGACGGCGGGTCCGGCGGAGTTGGACGCCATTGTTGCGCGGCTTACCAAGAAAACTGCGGCTAGCGTAGCGCGTGAACATGACATCAAGTCACAGCATTCGCACGTGCTGAAGAAGAGGGGGAAATCAACTCATGTGAAAATTGAGAAATAGTGTGGAAGGGTCAAACCTTGTCTTATGGCATTTTAAAATGGCCTTCCTATTTTGGAGAAAGGGCGGGTTTCCTTTCACATGTGATGAATTAACGTTTGTAAATATTCATTTTCTTCGGTGACTAATTGTAGTCGATTCCAGAGTGCCTTTGTTAGTGATAGATTGACAGGCTGAGAATAATAAACGTTGATGCAAATTTCCTTTATTTTATGCATTGTGAAATGGATGTTATTTAACACAACTTCTACATGGCACATATGCTACGTTCCCCTAATCTATTAATCGATTGAGATAAACATTTCTGTTTTTAACAACTGAGAAGAAAAAGTCCGACCCACAAGAAACGCCAGCTAGAGTTGTAGGATTTACAATGCAACGTGCTTAATTCTCCGGCTACAAATAATTATGTGTTTATAGAATCGATATAATCACTTCAAATACGTGTTCTTTCCTTCAGTGCTCGCTATGCCTGGAAGTGTCGCAAAATGTTGATTGATGTATGGCACTTGTTTAGTTGATCTATTTCTTAGGTATTGCGGTCGCACCCATACAAAAGCAGTTGTGGAGCCAACAGCAATGGAGTTGCGACGTCTTGGATTTCTTTGTGTTGGCTACTTAGATAGCGAATGAGTTAGCTGGGTTTTATCCCAGTATTATCAATATTCCAGCAATATCACAACGGGGTATACCAGAAAATGACTACGCATCTTTGAGAATCAAACCCGGACCTGAGGCGTAAAGAACAAACCCTTTAACCATTACGCTACACATCGCGCCGGTACCTAGAGAAGCCGTACAAAGGCACGTCTATCACCCAACACCAAGCCAGCATGTCATTGTAAATATATTGAGGAAGTGACTGCATATATTTCGTTTAACCTCTCTTTGATTGCACTTGCAGTTACTTCAGGGTGTGACTGCTCTATGTAGAATCAACTGCCCCAGATGACCCCGCAAACATTGGATCCTGCTCTGGCTAAGGGGTTAAACTATGCAGATACACGTGACACTTAGCCAACTGGGTTTCCGTTTGTGCAGTTTACTGGCAAGACCAACATGTGCAGAAGTTCTGCTTTTGGAATAAGTTAATAACTTCTCAGTTGGAATCTAGGGTCTGAGTTGGTCCCGACAACTTTGGTGGTACAAGTTACGGACATTTGGCGTCTGGTCAGCAAAGCGTACCTCCCATACGCTTTGTCAAAATGATATTATGTAGTAGGTTCACCGTGCCTAGGCCATGTTTCACAAGGCTGTTGCAGCGCTACGACTGTCGCACCTCCTTTATTGTAAGATAGACTAACACCAGTCATACCAAGAGTTTTTTGAAACGTGTTCCAGAGGTCGACGTACCTCATTCGACATGCGTGTTGTATCAGCCAATCACTCGATCACATATACCGGCACTGCTTTGATTTAGAGTTTATAAGTTTATCAGCTTACATTGTGTGTAGAGTTTCCAAAAGGACAACTCAAGTAGTGTTTTACAACGGGAGGAAACACAAGTTTGTTTCAGACGTTTACCAGTTTGAAATCTAGGAACGTCAGAAATGGAATAAATTACGCTCCGTAAATTTCGCTTGACAGTGATCCTTCGCTAGACCTGATTCATTTTAGAGTGAAATTATCCTTAGATGAAAACCTACTGGAATTAAACATGTCTATCAGGATAAAATCAACACAGTAGAATCAAGTAGTCCACATAAAATTGGCTTTGTTTGTTTGTTGTTTAAAGCCGCAACCAGCAACGTTGCCGCTATATGGCGAAGATCTGTAAATAATCGGGACAATCCAGTGAACAGCATCTTGTGCATCGGTCAAAATAATCGGGATACGATGACGCGTCAACCAAGTCAACAAGATTTGACTAGGCGCCTCTTACGACAAGCATGGGTTACTGAAGATCAAATATAAACCGGATCTTCATGGGTAATGAAATGCGTAGTACCTTATTGAAAAGGTGAATTTAGAGAATAGATTTCCAGAAACAAGATTGAGTTAGTGACTTTAGTTTTAAGCCGCACTTAGCAATATTCCAGCTATATGGCGGCGGTCTGTACATATCGAGTCTGGACCAGACAATCCAGTGACCAATAACATGAGCATAGATGTGCGCAATTGGTAACCGATGACATGTGTCAACGAAGTCAGCGAGGATGACCTCCCGATTCCGTTAGTCACCTCTTAGGACAAGCATAGTCGCATTTTATGGCAAGTATGAGTTGCTGAAGGCTTATTCTACCCCGGGACCTTCACGGGTCTAGTCGCCTTTTATGGCAAGCATGGGCTGCTATAGGCCTATTCCACCCCGAGACTTTCACGGGTCCCAGACACAAGAAATAATTTAGACGTGCGCATAGACATGTATTGAATGAAGAGATTTCCAAAACAGAATTATACCAATCAAAAAAAAAGTAAAAAATAGTGTATATCAGAATTATTAGATCGACAAAATGATGAGGCCAGGGAGGAAACAGATCATGAATAGAAATTAATAATCTGACAATTTATTCCAATTCCTTTGGATATGTTTCATCTTTATGGCTATGTTTCACTTTTTCTCATATGAATTGGCATTGGCTAATGATATGATCGCAAAATGGAATATCCCGTACTTTTTTAATGGTGTATATCTTAAAGCGTATAAAGCAAAAACGTATGACGTTAGTGTTTGTATCCTATGAATATTTTCACTCTGCAAAGAGGAAATATTACGATCCAGAGATAAGTGATCAAAAGAAAACAGAAAAGGGTTCGATTCCCACTGTGGGTAAAATGTGTGAAAGAAATAACTGGTGTCATCCGTCGTGAAATGCTGGAAAGTCGTTAAATGCGGCAAGAAATCATATTCAGTCACCCTGGAGCACGACAGCGGATCCTTACAGGTCTAAGAGAAGCTATTTTCTGTTTAGTTTTAACAATCCCCATTTATTGGTTTCACAGACCAAACCCTAACAGCTGGAAGAGAGACGGACGCTGCATGTTCAGGGCCTAGATCTTCGAATCGCTCTGAGCGCAAAGATTGTCGTAAGTTAATGTATGGCACTTACGGCAATCTTAGCGCTAAGAGAGCTTCGAAAATAAAGAGCCAGAACTGCCGCGCCTGGAGAAAGGGACATAACTCTACATACCGAATTGCGCTTTTCGAACGCAAGGCCATCAAGAGGTTGAGTGAGTGTTGCTCTATGACATGTTATGCAATATACGTCGCCTTAGGTATAATAATAATAATAATAATAATTTACATACATATAATTCGCCAAATGTACAACCTAAAGAGTCTTAAAAGCCATGATTTATTTCTTCATTTCATGGATCACTGCGCATTAGATTTTCATTTCTCAGCTTCCTTGGAACTATACAACCTAAGCTGTGAATGACGCGTTAGATTCAATGAGTCGGGTTTTACATCGCCATCGTCTTTACCACTTCATCTTTTTGCACGCACACCTTTTTTCGAAAAAAACTCACCCCCCGTTATCAAATAACCGGAACATTGCGGAGTGCTTCATTAAACAATACATTAAGAAGACTTGGGAATACTCACAAGAATGGGACTTGTATAACTGTGCTGGAAGCACGCGTCCATATTCAGGTTTATTTCATCTTTCTCACTCTTGTAAGGCCACATGCAATAATCCTTTATTCATCAAGAAATCGCCATTCTTATATTTCATATACATAACAAACATTTTCATTTCCAAATAATATTAAAATAAATTGTACATAACACAATCCTCTGATTCCGTTTTAAAACCTTGCGGCAAATTTAATGTCCGCCACCGTTACATTGCTGAGCCTAGATTTTCGAAGCTCTCTTAGCGCCAAGATAGTCGTACCTTAACGTTAATGCATTACAACTATCTTAGCGCTAAGAGAGCTCCGAAAATCTAGGCCCTTGCAGCAAAATTTGAACAGATAGTCGAATGTCAATAAGAGACGGTGGGGAGGTCTAGTGGTTAAAGCGTCCACTTGTCACGCCGAAGACCCAGGCTCGATTCCGTACATGGGTACAGTGTGTGAAGCTGATTTCTGGTGTCCCAAGCCGTGATGTTGAATATTGCTAAAAGCGGCGTAAAACAAAAATGCTCACTCACCGAATGTAAATACGGGTTACATACACAGTTCCTCCGTGAATGTTTCAAAACCGGATTCGGAACTTTACAAATATTTCTTTACTTTGCTGTCTTCTGTAAAAAATGAAATATCTTCACTCACTTGCAACAAACTGTTTGCCTTTCTTTTATAATCTGCACTAAATCATACAGGTATCTTACACCGGGTTATTCAAACTTTCAAGGTAATACGTTTGCCTTCTCATATTACATAATAAAACAGAAGAACCTTCGTGACTGATCGCTTTGGGTTCACTGACTCCGTTTCTAGAGGTCTACTAAAATGACGTCACAGAACGCGTGGCAGCAAATCCCGTGACGTAACGTGATTGTTTCATAGCGACACGAGCTTTCCCAAAAGGACAAACGAGTACTCTCTCCTGGGATATTTAACCTTTGGCGTTGGTCAGTAAACATCAGTTTCGTTAATCAAAATGCCAGGCGCAAACTGCAAAGGGAAGAGTATTTTAATGACACCTGACCCATACCATACACCTGGGTGAGTATATCATTAGAATCACGTATATCTGTACATCGATATACTGAATGGTCGCTGATTCTGAATACCGGTGCCACTTGAAATGTCTTGCAATTTTCCTATATGCAGGATAACAGCATATTCAAAAACAATATATTATGTTTTACCTTTTAAGAAAATTGTTAGTAGTCGTTTTTAATGAAATCTCAAACTCGATATTTCGTACTTTCATGTACATCAACACTCTCTACAAATATAAGTCGAATGAAGTTTAAATACTTTTCCAATGCATTCCCCAGCGAACCTGTTTGTTCAATAAACAAATTTTCAAAATTACCCAATACCTCTATCCATTAGTCGATATCTGTATACATTAGATTAAAAATGATACATGTAAATACATCTGATTTACTAGAACCGGTGTTATGGTGTTGTCTGACCGCCAATAGACGTGCATGATAAAAAAAGATAAATAAAAACGATTTCTTGTAACAAAACAAGTTTAACAAAGTCATTCAATTAGTTATACGGGTTATCTGTAACACATGGCACAAACATCCATATTTCATACCAGTTTTCTGAGAACTAGAATGTCATATAGCTAGAACGTTATGCATTTCTTCTTCTGGTTGATTATTGTGTTTGCAAGTATTCCGGGTAATTTTTCCGTGGGTATTGACATAAACTCCGCCCTTCCATGCGTCCATGCAAGATTTCTCTTCCTTCTTTAAGACCGAACCATATTTCTTCATCAAACTTTGTATACAGATAGGTGAAATGGTGCCCCTTTGCGTTTGAGGAATATACTAACAAATATTCTGTGTGTTTGCATGGCGACAACTGTGGCTGAAAATAGCGTTAGTGCTCGTTTTCTAAGCCGTTTTCGTACCCAGTTTCGTAACCATTATGTCTTCACCAAAAACATCTGGTAGATAGGTCTAGTGGTGAATTGGTGCGGTTTTTTTATAGTTATGGCTTCTTTTATAAAAAAAAATCCAGTATACATGGCAACAACTTTAACCTAGACAGAAAACGGCGGTAGTACTTGTTTCAGGAGAAGTTCTTCAAAAACGAACTAACTTTATTTCTTCACCAAACTTAGCCTATACAGATAAACCTGGCAGTCAAGTGGGGCCTTTTGACCCCATTTTATTTGATAAGTAGTCATTTTACCTAGATTATGTATTCTCGAGGTGGTGGGGTAGCCAAGTGGTTTAAACGTTCGATCGTCACGCCGAAGACACGGGTTCGATTCTCACATGGGTGAATCCCATTTCTGGTGCCCCTTGCCTTAATACTCACTCATCTGTTTGATACATCCTCAATAAGGAATTTACCATTTGCTAGGGATACTGATGACATCTTGTTTCTCATTCCGTGTCAATCCTTCAGTATTTAAGCTGTGTCACGCCGGACTATGGAACATCGTGTCTGGACCAGAGAGTTCGGTGATTGACATCATGAGACTAGATCTATCCATATCTGTGACACGATGATTTAAATCAGCAAAATCATTTTATTCGGCCCTTAAACGCATATAAGGATGTTTTAGTTACAATTTCCCACGGTAAACCCACACAAATCGCGTGGCAACAATGTAGTTTGTCAGTGTGATCAGTCTCGTTTACCCAGCGTACTGAGAGCGTAGGGTAGCCTAGTGGTTAAAGCGTTTGTTCGTCACGTAGCCGCGGTATCGATTCAACACATGGGTAGAGTGTGTGAAGCCCATGTATGGTGTCCCCGTTATGATGTTGCTGGAATATAGATAGAAATTGCGTTAAACAAAACTCATTTGGATTCTGTGAATGAATATTGTTTAACGCTCTTGTCTGCAATGTCAAAGGGGTAATCGGGATTACAGGCATCAGTCGCGATTAATGGCGATCAGTGACATGATCACCCGCTCATAAAACCTGCTTTGTAGTCGTCTCTTGTGACCTACCCTGAGCTTGAGTTTCCACAGGGGCCTGCAAAACAGTTACTCTCTTAAAACCACAGGGACTTGTATCGCTTAGAAACGGCATTCGAAAGACATATAGGTGTATAGACCCTACCCTAGTACTATATAAAAGGTTCCTTAGACCCTACCCTAGTACTATATAAAAGGTTCCTTTTATATAGTACTAGGGTAGGGTCTATAAACCTATACTCGTATGTCTTTCGAACGCCGTTTCTAAGCGATACAGGTCCCTGTGCTTAAAACGTACCTAAATGATAGCGGGAATACATTATGTGTATTGTGATGAACTTCATTTATTGAATGAAATTTATTTATTTATTCTACTCCCTATAGTTATGGCGGCTTCTGTCCTCAATTCAAGTACCAAATCGGTCAGACATTCGGCCGAACGACATCTCGTCTGCTCCAAGACATGGATGTCGCCAGTTCCGGTCGCCTAGTCCTCGCCGACATTCAGCCGTCTGCTAGCCTCGATCTCGTCCAACAAGAGCGAGGCAAAATTCTCAACTCTCGAGTTCAAAGTTGGGGTAACCAAAAACTGGTAGAGAAAATGGTTCCAGGGTACACAGGTACGTAGAGCGTTACCGTTTGAAAAAGTATGGATCTCATCTTTAAAAACTAACATTGACGAAAGACTTCGTCTAGCCATATGAAATAAATGGAATTAAACGCAGGTATGTGATCACGAAGGTGTGTGAAATCTGTTACGTCAGTGTGTTAGTAACAATGTTATTTTACGACATAACACATTCAGTTTTCGTCGAGCTGTAGCACCCCGTTTGAGTTGTAGAACTATTTGAGCGGCAGAAAGCCGTTTGAATTCTAAATTCTCTTTTGTCGAAATGAAGGGACTGCATCAAACAAAAGATGCTTCATGCTGTGGGCATGCGTGCGTATATACGTGTTTGTTTGTTATTAATGTTATTAACAGTTATTTGCTTACTGTTATATGAACTACTGTGTATGTATGTTTTAATTTTCACTTAAGGCTGTGCCAGACCAGCCCGGTTGGGCATAACTTCAGAACGTGCTCGCGTGTCTGTGATTATATAGATAATATCAGTGGTTTCTTCATAATACATTGCTCGGCGTCATTACTCACGGGTCACGCAGATAGTTAGAGACAGTTAGTGCAGTTCAGGTTCATCGAGAATGAACCAATATATATTTACATGACTGTTTTATGTCAGATATATTGCACGTTCATGGACGAATCTCTGGTCGCTTCAAGCGTGTGGCTTGTGTAACTGTTATATTCGATGTGTTTACTTTAAAACAACTGGGAGTCGATAATATTTTGTAGACGACCCGTTTAATTAAAATTAACAAAATGTGTGTACATAAAGTTCGTGCAAATGTTTTGCATTGTAGAACGACTTAGCATGAGAGTTTTGACCTATTTTCGCCATATTCAGGTTCTCATATGAAAACATATCCATGTATGGTCGCTTAGTTTAAGATCGCTTGCTCTTCAAGTTTGACTTATCAAGCGGATTAATCTCAGAATTTATCAAAATGTGTGTGCAGGAGGTTTCATCTGCGTGTATATTTTTCGGCATTGTGGAATGATTATACAGACAGTGATACTGACCATGTTCTGACTATGTACCGTTTGCGGTAGCCCAGTGATTAAAGCCAAAAACACGGGTCCGTTTCCCCACATGAGTACAATGTCTGGAGAACAGTTTTGGGGACCCCCGCTGTGATATTGCTGAAATATCGCTAAATGCTATAACTCAGTTTATAATCTGAAGGTGATATGCTTGTACGTCAAGGTTAACTTGGATTAATCTCAGACTTAACCAAAAGGCGCCCCCATTACGTACCAAGTGCTTAGGAATCTAATCTTGCTTAATCATTCGAATGAATGAGTGAGTATATGGGTTTACGACATATTAACATTCCGACAATGATACAACGGAAGTCGCTCGAAATGGACTTTCACATCGTACCCATCATCCTCGATATCTCCAGGGTATATGTTCCGAAAAGTCTCCACTATACCCTGGACGCATCTACGGGTCGGCCCGATAATTTTATTACCTCCCTTTGCTGGCTCCGCTTTGTCACAGTAGCCAATCAGAATGGTCGCCGTTATAACCGAACTTGCCAGTGTCAACAAAGGTAGCAGTTGCAACTGCGAAGGTTTGCTCGCCGTGCGACTCACAATTTGGGGAAATCATACAGGCAACTTTATAGGTCTGAAACCTTTTTAAAAACATATGTAAGAAATCCATCTACCTCTTTCAGAGAACCTACGCATGGTTTGTTTGCCAAGTTTAATCGGTTAGAGAATTTAAAAAGCGAAAGTGAGTTGTGATTGGTTCGCTCAACTTCCCAGCGTGGACGCCTGATAGGATAAAAAGCCAGCCAAGGGAGGTAATAAATTTATCGGGCTGAGCCGTAGATGCATCCTGGGTATAGTGGAGACTTATCGGAACGAATACCCTGGAGATATCGAGGATGCGTACCCATATGAAGACTCTTGTCCTTGCTTCAATGTGGGATCACGACATAACCCAAGCATTTGAAACCATTCTCTATACTTCCCCTGGATTCGTTTTCCAATGTTCTTGGAGACAGACTACTCTGGAATATCACGTACATACACCACTCCCAGGAATAATAAGGGATAAAACCTTTTATTACCAACGAGGGCGAACATATCGGAGTTCATTTTTTCATACGATGCTCTTGGGCAAAATATCAATTTGTCATGGTGGCGTGACGTCATGAACAATTCTATGACGTCACGTTTCTTCTGTGACGTTGCCTTCTACATGCGGCGACGGCGGGTAGCCAGACCGTGTTGGAAAGTAGATTTGGGTTTATTTTCCCCAAATTAACGACTTCGGTAATAAACAGAATATTATATTCGTGCACACATCATACTAACTGTACGACACGAGTTATTATTTCTTAGTGGGTTTGTGCAAAGGGTTAAAGATTGCCACAGGCAAAGACTGGTTTAAGACTGGCAAAGACCATTTTAAGACTGAATATTTGTGGAAACATCCTTCTATTTATATATTTAATGTGTTATTAAGTTGTGATAAAGTGAATATCCTAATTAACATAGCAAAATTTGTCGAGAAGGCTGTAAGGTTAAGAAGTATTTAAAACATGTATCTATCCATTTTGTCACCATCATTATTATTTTGTGAGTTTTGCTAAAAGGCCTTTATACGGAATAAAGTTTGACTATCACACTTGTGCAGGTCGATGCTCATGCTGTTGATCACATGATTGTTTGGTCTAGACTTGATTATTTGCATACCTCCGCCATATGACTGTAATATTACTGGGTGCGGCGTTTACCAACAAACGTCCTGGTGTCCCTACACGTTGTGACATGGTTCCTGTATTTCCGTAACGAGGCACCACCATAATCTCTCGCTGAAATATTCTTCCAGTTACAAACCCACATGTGAAGGACGTTCTTTGCGCTTGAATGTTATATAAGCTAATGCGATTATACTGATAGAATACTGAGTGAGTGCACGATTAAGCCAGGCGATCATGAATACACGATTAAGCCAGGCGATCATGAATACACGAAACTGATCCCGTCTCGGCAGATCGGCTTATGATTTACCCGCCAAGTCCAAGTCATAAACTTACCTTGTCTTCACTGCTTCAGTAGGTGCAGGTCGGACTGCCGCTGGAAGTACGTATAATAGAGAATACTACACGAGGTCTTATTACATAAGAAATACACGAAACGAGTGTCTTTCCAATGGAAGGTCACGAGTTTCGTGTAATTCGTATGTAATGATACCGAGTTTGGTGTTTTACTTATTACCCACGTTTTACACGCATTAAACTGACAAAATATCGCGTTTGTTTTAATTAATATGATTTCAAACCGAAACCGGTTTCAGACAGACGTTGCGGAAGAATGCTGTACTGTTGTACATATTTCGCACGGCGTTACCGGTATAGACGTCGCTACGCGTCCCTTTGCTAACCGACGTCTCGATGCATGTCAGTTGGTATCGTCTCGAAGAGCATCACACAGTAAACTATACCGTAGCACCCCTTTTCTTGGTTTGCAGTTGCTTCTCTCAGCTAACATCACTGGTGGAAACATTACATTTATGTTTTTCAACGGATACATTGCCTCAGTTCGACTCACGATTCAATAGTTATCAGTTCGAATCACGATTAGTGATACGACTTCGTTCTCGCTTGAGAGGCATATTTTTAGAAGTTGGAAGTAAATAGAATAAGTGTATATGGATGACAACCTCTTTAATACAGGAACACGGCGTTTCGATACAGGTTCTTGTATCGTTTTCAAAGTGTAAATAACTTTGAAATCGATACGAGAACCTGTATCGAAACGCCGTGTTCCTGTATTAAAGAAGTTGTCATCCATATACACTTATTCTATTGACTTCGTTCTCATTGTTTACATTCCCACAATGCATATGTTCAATGCATATGATGTAGAATGAATGAATTCGCGTGTTTGTTATGTGTGGAAAAGTAGTTTCGTCACGACGTGACGCAACTGAGAGATCATCGGAAATCGTTAGAATCGTAGGCCAAGTCGTTACGACACAGGTCAACGCGTTACGACACTCGTGTGACGTGTGAGATTAGGATGCAACGACTCACACGTTGACCACGTGGGTAATAAATGATAAATGCCACCGAGATTTTCCTTGACGTGGGCGGGAGGGGGGAGTATATATATAGGGTATTTGTACAAGCAGTGTTCCAAGCTAAAATGGATTTATTTATTTATTTATTTATTTATTTATTTATTTATTTATTTATTTATTTATTTATTTATTTATTTATTTATTTATTTATTCTATGTACTGAGCTACATAGTTTCTGAGGATCAACAAGTGATATTTGACTCGTGTACAGTTACATAGTACATATCTGTGTTTATCGTATGTGCCAGTTACCTGTATACAATTTATAATGACCGCTCATCGAGCGTTGCCAGTTTTAATTTGTGTTAGCCACGTGTTGAGCTGGACAATGAATATCGAAAGACTTTTTAGCTTGTTTTTGAGCGAAGCAGTTTGACTTCTGTCTAGGTTTCATCCCCAAGGGCGAGCACTATTTCGGCACTCGCTACGCCGAGGTCTGCCGGAACTCCATCTGTGACTTTGAACTGGATCACCGGGCACACAAGGGCAAGATGCAAGAACTGACTGACCTGGAGGCGTTACAGACAGGCAGAGCACCCAGGACAAAGCGGGATTTGCCGGTGAGTATCTGTAGGTGACTTACCGATAGACAGGCAGAGCACCCAGGACAAAGCGGGATTTGCCGGTGAGTATCTGTAGGTGACTTACCGATAGACAGACAGAACGCACGGGACAAAGCGGGATCTGCCGGTGAGTATCTGTAGGTGACTTAGCGATAGACAGGCAGGACGTCCAGACAAAGCGGGATCTGGCGGTGAGTTTCTGTAGGTGACTTACCGACAGACAGACAGAACGCCCAGACAAACCGGGATTTGCCGGTGAGTTTCTGTAGGTGACTTACCGATAGACAGGCAGAACGCCCAGACAAAGCGGGATCTGCTGCAGACCATGGGATGTGCGGGTGAATTTTGTTGAACAAAAGCACCTCTGGAACATTTGGCACAAAAGTATCATCTGTGCTTGCTTCATTGATAAAATCGCAGGATCTGACAGACATTGTACCTGATGATCTATTGATCAGTATAATTCTGCAGTTTGTGTTAACGCTAATATCTGCCAGCGATTAAAAAAGACAAACATACCACTGGATCTGGTCAGGGCCTCATTTCACAAAGCGATCGTAGAGCTAAGGTGATCGTACCTCCCAAACTATAACATACACTTACGACAGTCGTAGCTTTACGATTGCTTTTTGAGATGGGGCCCAGGGTGAGGTGGTTTGTACGGTCAAACTGTGAAGTCAAATCTCGTAACAGTTGCATTACAAGACGTGCTTATGAAATCATCGCCACCTGAAGGACGAATGCCCTCATCACGACAGACAAGACTTGGTCAGTCTTTAAGAGTAGTTCGTTTGTGATAGTTTCCTAATAATTACCCTCACCATGGGATGAAGTTAGAGTTTAACGAACATATTCGTTAAAAGGGTTTGATCAACATCTAAGTCCTTTTATCAGTATAGAACTGCACCACAGTCGGATATACAGTGTGTTAGTATCGTGCATGCGTTATTTGCAGCCTCTAAAAACGAAACAGCTTCACCCATTAAAGGCTATAGCTGCGGAACCGGAGCCCTATCTGTCTCCTAGCGCCGTCCAACCAAAGATGTCACCCTTCTACATGAGCAATGACGATCCGAACAAAAACTTCATGTCAGGTAAGTCAGTGAAATGTTTCATGCCCCTATGAACATTGTCCGGGTATATGAAGGGGTGTCAGTCGAATGTGTTCGTGTTGTTAACCCCAGGAATATAATGCAGGGGACATAGTCGACGCCTCGTCGGTCTGTAATCATTTCGTTGCCGGAGCATAACTTAAAACCGTTCAATATTTTTCAACGCAGCTTCGTATATATATCAAACAGAACCTGAAGTAGCGCCTAATGCCATTTACAGATTTGTGTCATTTTTTCTTGATTTCCATGGAAACAATTTGGGAAAAAGGGGTAATTTTCGTTTCCGGAGCATAACTTAAAAATCTCTCAGTAAATAGAATCTGGCTGATCACAGATATTTCCCCCCGGTTTCCATGGAAACGATGTGGAGTTTATGAAGTTGGACTTTAAAATTTGGTCTTTCACATTTTGGGGGGCCGAGAAACTTCCGTAAAAATCGATTTGGACTAGAGATCCTAGTGATTGGAATAAATGAGCATTGACCCGGGATTGGGATATGATGACTTGCAGTTCCCGTGACCACCCGATTCTATTTGTCATTTCTTACCACAAGCTTGGGTTGATGAAGACCAACGGTGCCTGAGTGGACAAGCACTGTAACACTGGCATTAGTCGAGAAAAGAGGCGTGACACACGCGCAGTCGTCTGACCTAAAGCCCTATTTCTCCAAATCTATCATTCAGGCTATACAGGATTCGTCCCTCGGTCACGTGGTCTAATTGGCATCGGCTACCCCATCATCACCCACCACGCCCTGAACGAATTCACAGAGGACGTGGCTCGGTCCCAGTCTATCAAGGGTCTGCCCATCACCGTGCGCAGGGAGGAGAAAATAGTCCGGGATATGAAGGGCGTGTACCCTGTAGAGACAGGACTGGTACCTCACTACACCGGACACATACCTGGTGAGTTGTATGTAGTGCAACCGTACTATACCAGACATATAAATGGTGAGTCGTTGTATCTAGCTGAACCTCACTATACCGGAAATACCCATTGAGTTATTGTATTCAGTACAACCTCACTACACTGGACATACCTGGTGAGTTGTATGTAGCAGTACGGCACATGTACCTGGTATGTTGGTTATATGTAGTGGAGCCATGTAGTGGAGCCTCACTATACCGGATATATACCTGGTGAGTTTGTTATCTATAGTGGAACCTCACTGTAATGAACACATACCTGGTGATTTGTTGTATCTAGTTGAACATCACTATACCGGAGACATACCTGGTGAGCTGGTTGTATATAGCGGAATCTCACTATACAGGACATACCTGGTGAGTTGTATATAGTAGAGTCTCACTATACCGGACATACCTGGTGAGTTGCATATAGTAGAGTCTCACTATACAGGACATACCTGGTGAGTTGTATATAGAAGAGTCTCACTATACCGGAGATACCTGGTGGGTTGCATATAGTAGAGTCTCACTATACCGGACATACCTGGTGAGTTGCATATAGTAGAATCTCACTACACCGGAGATACCTGTTGAGTTGCATATAGTAGAGTCTCACTATACAGGACATACCTGGTGAGTTGTATATAGTAGAGTCTCACTATACCGGACATACCTGGTGAGTTGCATATAGTAGAGTCTCACTATACCGGACATACCTGGTGAGTTGTATATAGTAGAATCTCACTACACCGGAGATACCTGGTGAGTTGCATATAGTAGAGTCTCACTATACCGGAGATACCTGGTGAGTTGCATATAGTAGAGTCTCACTATACCGGACATACCTGGTGAGTTGCATATAGTAGAGTCTCACTATACCGGACATACCTGGTGAGTTGTATATAGTAGAGTCTCACTATACCGGACATACCTGGTGAGTTGCATATAGTAGAGTCTCACTATACAGGACATACCTGGTGAGTTGCATATAGTAGAATCTCACTACACCGGAGATACCTGTTGAGTTGCATATAGTAGAGTCTCACTATACAGGACATACCTGGTGAGTTGTATATAGTAGAGTCTCACTATACCGGACATACCTGGTGAGTTGCATGTAGTAGAGTCTCACTATACCGGAGATACCTGGTGAGTTGTATATAGTAGAGTCTCACTATACCGGACATACCTGGTGAGTTGCATATAGTAGAGTCTCACTACACCGGAGATACCTGGTGAGTTGCATATAGTAGAGTCTCACTATACCGGAGATACCTGGTGAGTTGCATATAGTAGAGTCTCACTACACCGGAGATACCTGGTGAGTTGCATATAGAAGAGTCTCACTATACCGGAGATACCTGGTGAGTTGTTTATAGTAGAGTCTCACTACACCGGAGATACCTGGTGAGTTGCATATAGTAGAGTCTCACTATACCGGAGATACCTGGTGAGTTGCATATAGTAGAGTCTCACTATACCGGACATACCTGGTGAGTTGCATATAGTAGAGTCTCACTATACCGGACATATCTGGTGAGTTGCATATAGTAGAGTCTCACTATACCGGAGATACCTGGTGAGTTGCATAGAGTAGAATCTCACTACACCGGAGATACCTGGTGAGTTGCATATAGTAGAGTCTCACTATACCGGAGATACCTGGTTAGTTTTATATAGTAGAATCTCACTATACCGCAGATACCTGGTGAGTTGCATATAGTAGAGTCTCACTACACCGGACATACCTGGTGAGTTGCATATAGTAGAATCTCACTACACCGGACATACCTGGTGAGTTGTATATAGTAGAATCTCACTAAACCGGACATACCTGGTGAGTTATTGTAGTCAGTACAACCTTACTACACTGGACATACCTGGTGGTGTGTTGTATATAGTTGCACAGCACTATAATGGACATGTACTTGGTGTGTCGGTTGTACATGGCAAAACCTCACTTTACTGGATATACCTTGTGAGTTGGTTTTATCTAGTTGAAACTCACTACACCGGACACATAGCTGGTGAATTGTTTATACATGGTTGAACTTCGTTGTACTGAACACATACCTGGTGAGATATTGTATCTAGTTGAACCTAGTATCTTGGACATGTACTTGATTAAGTTGTGTATAACAGAACCTCACTACACTAGACAGATCATGGTTATTTTTACACGTGGAACTTACATCACACATACGGCTGAATAAGGGTACCTAATTATGCCAGTCTGTTGGTAGGTGAGTACAGATTGAAGCATACTATATGGCGCATACACCCACACTATTCTGAACAGATACCTTGTGATGAAAATTGTGTATAGCCGAATCTCACTATATTGAACACGTCTATAGTGAGTTCACTGTGTGAACATTCTGCAGACAGGGTAGCCTGACTGGCGTTTATACAATATAAAGAGAACCTAATCTGATAATATGAAACGTGTAGTGATTTGTAGCAACATCTACATTCTACACAGTCCAGCCCATACCCACTGCACTGTTGAGAGGTGAGTCTTACTTAATTTGTACTTCCTGAAACACATCAGGAGTATATTTATCAGCAGAGTATGTACATGTAATTAATTATTGTCATGTAATATTGGATCCGGATTAGAAATTGTCTTCAGAACTTCAGTCTGACCACCCGATCCCGTTAGTCGCCTCAGATGGGTCGTCAGAGGCGACTAACGGGATCGGGTGGTCAGACTCGCTGACTTGATTGACACGTCATCGTATCCCAAATGCGTAGACGATGATCATGCTGTTGATCACTTGATTGTCTGATCCAGAGTCGATTATTTACAGACCGCCGCCATACAGCTGGAATAACACTGAGTGTGACGTTAATAAAACAAATCATGTAATAGGCCCTACTATCTTGCAAGCGCATCCCTTTCTAATATATGTCACTATGTGTACATAATCACCTCGGTCTTCTCCTCCAGGTCAAAAGTTCCGATATGGCAAGACGTTCGGACACAGCACCGAGAACGCCATGAAACAACCGCTCACAGCAAGGACGTAGGCATCAGTTATGTACATTTCTTTCGTTTTGTTTTTCATAACGGTGAATATGTTTAAATCTCCGATCAGGCAATGCAATTTTTAGCCATGCTTTCTTTTTCTATTTCTTCATACAAATTACATATATTGATTTTGGTATTAGAATTTTTGTTTCTTCCTCACACTAACATTGTCAGGTTCGCATCTTCCGAGATAAAACTCAATTGATCATGTCTTCCAATTGTAAGCATCTTCTCTTTATTAAAAAGAGGAAGAAGAAGCCATATTTTCGCCTTTCGTTATTAACAGATCAACTTACATCCTTAAGTGGACCATCAAGCCCAGCATTTTAGGAGAAATTGAATTTCCGTCTTTTCACTTGCCAAAAATGTTTTGAACTTTGTCTCTACCGAGATAAGTAACAACTCAAACTATTGTCTTCCACTATCAAAAGGATGAATAACTTACACTTTCGCCTTAACTTGCGAACAAATTTAAATTCCTTCAGTTGCATTTCTGAAGGAAAATTTTATTTTTGTGTTTATTTCATAGTTTATATACATCCTTGATATTTAAGCAAGAGAATCTTTCAAACCTAACCTTATGACATGATGGTTGCTTCTGATATTAGGTTCTGATCAGACTCGCATTCATGTGTTAACTGTTGGTCAATCATCTCGGAAACTCCAGATCGTCTTCCTACTTGGCAGTTATTTGCTGGTATTTTTGTACAATCAGTAACGGACTTTAGTAGTTCCATGTCTCTAACGGAAGGACATATTTTGAATTAAGTCTGCACTTCACATTATCTAGTTGCATTTTAGATGTAACTTAAATGTTTACAATCTTCTTGGGTAACAGCTCGGTATTGTTTTGGTCCAATAAATTAAATGTAAAAATGATTTCTCAGCTACTCAGATAGCAAGGGTTTCACCGTTACTTGACAAATATTACACAACTAGGTGCGTTATTATTGTACCTTTGTCATGTTTGTAACAGATGTGATTAATAGCAGAAATATGATTTAATAATTTATTTGTTATAAATATTGTATTTTGATGTATAAAATGTAAATAAATATGAACATTTTAGCATAGTGTTATGTTATTTCTTCATCTGGAATCAGTCGTGAAACGTTGTAATACCCTGATGATATTCTCACTTTTTATCACTTTTAAATGGATTTATTGATTTTTAATTTTTTTATTTTATTTTTCATTTATTTTTTGTGCTCATATTTTTTATTGTATTTTGGAACCTTCTGCTGACAAATAAACACATTAAGAAAAAATGTGAGGTTTAGTATACTGGCTGTGAGAACGTGATTTTCAAGACAGAACATGAGGTTCACAGTACAAACATGAGTGTTGATAGGTTTTGCTTTGTAATGATTGAAGTTAAGTCTCTTAAAACAGATCTATAGAATGTTCTATCTTGTGTTGATAACTATATCCTCAACATTTAAATAGTGAAGTGTATAGTTTATGTAAACACTTGAACGATTTGATGAAGATGTGAATATTATGACCAGCTAAGCAGATTATGTCATTGAGAATTGCACTCTTATCACAGACATGTCAGCCAGTAAACAATGTGACAGCTGTGCAGATAGTAAGTTGTTCATCTGCCTTTAAAAGCAAGCATGATGGGCAATCTAGTTATTATCAGTTCAAGCAGGATGAGCGTAGACAGACCAGCACAAAGGCCAGCCTTGGGGACATACACCGACCAGTCAACTTAACCATGACCTACCTAGCTGACCTTGCAGGCTTCCCCCAATAGTCCGTTAGAATCTGTGCAAATGTTGCCCTGCCTCACATATTTGTATAGCATTAACAAAAACACCTTTTCTTTCTATGGCACTATGTGTGAAGAAGAGTGCCAAGGGTGTTACATGCAAATAAAATGGAATCTGATAAAACTGTTTCAATGTTGTATCCATCCAATCCACTATTGTGCACATTTTCGACTATCAATACTACTATTACTATTATCGACCGTCAGTTATTGTTATGTTCAGGAGAAGACATGCCTCCAAGGTTTTGGTAGGCCATGTAAAACCGGAGGGGGAGGGAAATCTTGAGGGGTGGAGCCCTGAGGGATTTCCCAACTAGGATGGTTCTACATTGTCTACCAAAACTGAGAAGTGTTTTCTCTAACATATATACCATCAATGATGGGTAATTACAATGTAGATGATCATTTCATGAAGCTACGTAACAATAATTGAAGGGTTCGTAAAATCAATTCAGTGACAGTAACTTTACGTAGATAATTTAACCTCCCGCCTTCATTGACCCGGTGGCCATGTAGTAGAGCGTCTGACTCGATCTCATATTTGAGGTTCCAATCCTGCCTGGGATAACATTTGTGTTGTGAGTTTAATCTAAAAATTTTTCAATTGATTACAAACACTCTTGTATCATTTGAATGTTGATGTTCATATAAAGTTAGGAAAAGTAAAACCTTGGAAGAGGTCTTCTAGTGAAAAGTAAAACCTGTCCCTCCAAAACAAAAACCTCAAATGCGGTTACTCTCGGAAAAACAAGAGATGACCATATATATAGTGAGAAGCACACTTAAGGTTTATATTATAAAAGAAAAAACACCAAAAATGGTTAAAATAGTTGGTCAAGCAATGTCATCACAAAAGCCAATCAGAACCAATGAGGTAAGAAGCAAATTAGTTGTTTTCCAGTTTTATTACGAAATGAAATGAGAGTGACTGGGTGAGTGTTGAGAGTTATGTCTTCTGTACCAGTACAGGGGTTGGGATGAACTTATTGGAGGCAAAGTGTTCCTTCAGGTATCCCTCCCCCATCTCCTCATACTCCTCCCTGGTGATGCTGCAAGATGACAGGAGGGGGGACAACGCCCACTTCCTTGCCCCCAGCCAACTGTCCAGGCTGGGATTAGCTGAAACAGTGAGTTAGTCAGCAGGGTTCACTTATTTTTTAGTTATATCATGGAGGCAAGCTTAATGTGGAAGACTGTCAAAGTGATATAGGACATTTGCAACTTTGGCATTCTGCATCAGCATGGGTAGGATGCTGACATTCCACAGTCAGCTCTTGTAAGCCTATGATCTCACAACTGTTCTCGTAGCATTCGTACCTCACAAGCTGTAACACAGGAGGTACAGATGCTACAAGAACATTTGTCAGATCACAGGTGTACAAGAGCTCTGTGAAACGGGCCCTGTTCAATAAGATCTCTTTCCTGCTTTAATGAATCACTGACGTAAAATAATTTCCTTTATGTATACATAAATATTACAAATAGTAACTGTCCAAAAAGTGTTTGACATTATATATATTACCTGCTACAGACACATTGAATGTCGACTGAAATGGTCTGATCTGCCGCAGATCCTTCTCCAGGCGTTCCTTGAAACCTGGCAACCAGGCATTACCACCAGTAATGAACACATTCTGAAACATATTTTAAAGTCTGATGTTGTGGAATTTTATTATATGTGATCTAATTTTGTGGTTCAAACATAGTGGCTATTATGAATTATGTTCCCTCCATGTCAGACCAATTGACCAGTCATATTAACCGTTTCATATCATTTTCATTTGCATCAAATATACAAGTGAGTGAGTGAGTGAGTGAGTGAGTGAGTGAGTGATTGAGTGAGTGAGTGAGTGAGTGAGTGAGTGAGTGAGTGAGTGAGTGAGTGAGTGATTGAGTGAGTGAGTGAGTGAGTGAGTGAGTGAGTGAGTGAGTGAGTGAGTGAGTGAGTGAGTGAGTGAGTGAGTGAGTTTAGTTTTACGCTGCACTCAGGAATATTCCAGCTATATGGCTGCGGTCTGTAAATAATTGAGTCTGGACAAGACAATCCAGTGATCAACAACATGAGCATCAATCTGCAGAGTTGGGAACCAATGTCATGAGTCAACCAAGTCAGCGAGCCTGACCACCCGCTCACGTTAGTCACCTCTTACAACAAGCATAGTCGCCTTTTATGGCAAGCATGGGTTGCTAAAGGCCTATTCTACCCCGGGACCTTCACGGGTTTCATATACATGATATATACAATGGCATATATAGTAGAAAGCCATGAGTAAGACCATCTTTCAAGCATGTACTTGTCTCTACAAGAAAACCTAGATTGACACATGGTGCCAAAAGCCATCTATCAGCATGACAAATACCTGTACAAGACTGTTTTGTGTGGCAGCTTCATATTTCTTGAGCACAAAATCAGCAGTTTCAACAATACCAGCTTGCTCAACACCAATCATGGAGGGCTGGAATAATACTTCAGGTGCTCTGAAACAGTTAGAACCATGAACACTACAAGAACATTCTTATTTTGTTTGACTAATGTTTAACACTGCACACGGCAATATTCAGACTACATAACACCATGTAAATCATAGCGTTTGAACCTCTGAAACAAGTGATTGATATTGTGAGCACCATAATTGTAAGACGACCCTGAGTCTGACCACAAGATTCATTAAGCAGCCAGGTACGACCAGCACCAAATGTCTTCATGATGATCTGTGGTTACTACATGGGTGTTTGAGTGAGTTTTATGCTGCTTTTGGCAATATTCATTCAAGACTGAGTCACTTCAGTTCCCATCCACAAGATGCTGTGAAACAAGTTTTATCCAGTTTTGCACATCTCCGATTTGGAAAAAAATGGTATGACTTGTGTCTGAGAGTGAGTTTAATTTAATTAGTAACATTCCAGCAACAGTATGACAAGGGAAACCAGAACTGGGCTTCACATGTTGTACCCATGTAGGTAATAGAACCCGGGTTCTCTCTGTGATGAGTGAACACATAACCACTGGGCTAAAACTGCTGCTCATTCTACAAGCCACTGGTTTGTCTCATTCAGACATTTAGTGTGACTGGAATAAAACAATACATAACACATATCAATCAGATATTCCCATTTGCGTGTTTGATGTTTGGTTGTGTACTATTATCCAATCTCAACTTGTCTGGATTAGATGAGTGAGTATTGTTTTACGCTATGTTGAGCAATATTCCAGCAATATCACAGCTGGGGACAGCAGAAATGGGCGTCACATATTGTACCCATGTGAAAAAATTGAGCTCAGGTCTTCAGCATGACAAGTGAATGCTTTAAACACTTGGTTACCTCACTGACCCACAAGGGGAAGCGACAACTACTCAACACAAAGGACCAACCTCACTCTCTCTACTGCTAGATAAAGACGATAGTAGTCAGCAATGTCAAACTCTCCTCCAGGAAGCCCTCCAAAGTCCAACTCCCTGAAAACAGATGACCAACTTCAGAAAATACACAACAATTGTATGGTTTGGTGGATAGAATTTTTGATACAGTTCTGAGAGCTTACGTCATGATTGTACACTGACCGCCATCTGGAAGGCGTAGCTTGTCAAAACTCACCTCTGAAAGTCGGGGTCGTGCTCCCTTAGCATTGTTTCCAGTTCCTCAAGCTTCTCCTCCTCTGCCTCAGAGTCACTTGTGTTCATCTCTGTGTTCTACACAGAGAGATATCAGTAAAGTCACATACCAAGGATAAAGAAAGGCATCAATTCTCAGTTCATTGGATCCAAGTATGCCCTTGAAACCCTACTGTGACAAATCCATGGTAGAAATGCATTCACTTACAAACTGACCTCCAGCCAAAATACCTTCCTTTCAACTGTTCCCAGAAGAATTCCCTCCCCTTCAACCTTTCCACAGAGAATTACCTCAGTTCCCAGGATAATTACCACC
This sequence comes from Haliotis asinina, assembly GCF_037392515.1. Taxonomy (NCBI): domain Eukaryota; kingdom Metazoa; phylum Mollusca; class Gastropoda; order Lepetellida; family Haliotidae; genus Haliotis; species Haliotis asinina. The sequence goes on along the minus strand of NC_090281.1, from coordinate 23,950,425 downwards.
TTCCAATTGTTCTAAGAAAATCACGCCCCTTTCAACTGTTCCCAGAATTAAGTCACTTTCAATTGGTCCAAGAATCAGTTCCCAGGACATTTACTTCACTTACAATGGATTTGTATACATCCCAATCAGCATCATTCTGGCCAAATGTGTCTTCTTTCTTTGATGCCTTCACACCTATTAATCAGAACACAAACTCACTTGATAACTACATTAAAAACTTTTTGATGTAAGACTTGGGTCCATACATCTGGAGACTGTCTATGTGGTCGGTAATTATACAGATTATTTCAGTGTTAAGTGTTTAGAAAGTATTTCCTCCACATACAGGAATGTATTTACATGTATATGGGTATTTATATAGCACTATGATCTATCCAACTACATGCATGCTCAAAGCACTTGGTTTCTCCCTCAATCACTGGATGTCAATCTTAACTGCACATCATATTGTCAATCTCAACTCTCTCAGGACCATACAACTCCTGCAGACACAAGGTGGACCAGGGGTAATGTGGCTTTCCCATGCTTATGAGGACCTATTCACAGATGGGTGCACTGGGACACATAGCCACAGTACTTTGCACAAGTTTACTACAAGTTGCTGTACCTGCAACTTGGTGTTTGAACGTATTCGTGTGGCCACCAACTGGTCATATAACAATGGATTCATGGGTTCTTTTAAGTGCACAGGGTAATGTACTGTTCCCTAGGGGTTGTGACAACACTGAAAGATTCATCAATGATCTTTAACAGTGGCCTTGACCTCACTGGAGGTCACTCAAGACTGAACCACTTCAACTCCTATCCATAAAATGCTGTGAAACAGTTTCATCCAGCTTCACACATCTCTAATTTAGAAAAACATAGGTTTTCCATCTGAAAGCAAGTTTAGTTCTTGCAATATTCCAGCAATATCATGGCGGTGGACACCAGATATGGGCTTGACACACTGTACCCATGTTGAGAATGGAACACCTGTTTTCAGTGCATGGGCAAATCCTTTCACCATTACACTACCCCACCACCCAGTGACTGAGACATAAAACTGGTTGCCCTTCTTGTTCTAATACTGACTCTGTGCAAGCTGGGAAATTATCTTCATTCGCTGCTGGGATGCGTATGTCCCTCGTTTGGCCATGTCTGTCTTCCTTTGTCTTCGGGATGTCCTCGCTTCAAGAATTTTCTACAACAGAAGTACAAAATACAATAAAGAATAAAACTATGGATGTCAAATTCTGGAAAATGATGAACATATCTTGACTCTTTCATCTAGTGATGAACAATTTCCCTTTTATCCATATTATTCTAAATGACATTCAAAGACTTTTACAAAGCTAACTTGAAGATAGAGCTCTCACAAATTCCATACATAGTACAATGGCATAGAAACAAGGGGCCGAGGTCATCCAATTTTTATTGTTGGTGGAGTGGGGTGAGTGAGGTGGGGGGGGTCCAAAATGCACTAGTAATGGCCTAAATGATAAGTCATTCTGTTTACACTGAGACACTCAGTAGAAAACTACTCTGTGTAACAAGAATTGTGATTGGACATGAACATGACAAACAGACAGTAACTCTGCTGGGATGAAGCTTCCTTTCACTTACTGATAGTACTCAGTAATAGTAGTGGTGGTGTAATAAACTCATTTAATGAACAAAATACTGCTTCCTTTTGGTTACATGAAACCACTTTCAAATGGAAACTGTCTTCTAGCATGACATGTCAAGGTGAGTACTATACTGTGACAATGTGACATCTCAGTATTCAGAAGGCCAATGAATGGACTGATCATCTGCCACCACATTTCACTTTGCAGAGTAGTCTCCCTTAGGAAGGCCAGAAACATATACTCCTGACCTCAAATCCTAGATATGCCAGGTTATACTTCTGTGTTTGTCAGCAATACACCAAGAGTAATTAGAAATACTGTACAATAAGCATAAAACCAATCTGAATGATGGTTTTACCCAGATGTGAGTATTATTCAATCATCTGGACAATAATCAATGAAGATAAACTGGTCATTGTTTCTCTGTTTTAAATCTTGCACCTCCAAGAACAAAAAAATTCCAAGGTAATGTATTTTGTGCTTACCTGTCTCTTATTCCTGACTTCTGACAACCAGCCCTGAAAGTCACTCTGACGCTTTACTTCTAGACGACGTTCTTCTTCCATCTCCTACAAGTTCATAAATCATTACAACTGATTCCACTACACTATGCAACTTCTAGGTTATCATTTTATAAGTTTCAAAATGAATCTTCTTGCAAAACATGATTAATAATCCAAGCAAAACGTTTCGTAACACATAGCTGTATGTCACTTGGACTCCTCCATCAGGCCAGACATTGTGACCACCAAATCCGCATTTAAGTCATGTGTAACAGCAACATCAGCTCCTGAGTACCAGTTCTGACAAAAAATTCCACGTATTTCCAAAGTTCCAGTAGGGCAGACAGGACATGCTAGGATAACTATATAGTTTCCGTACTTGCTTTTAATGCCCTAGATTCAGGTCTGAGTCATCTCAAGTTATGAAGCAAATGTCTTGTCACCTCAACCATGATATTCTTAGAATGGTGATAAAAGCAGCCTAAAAGCTCATTCTCTTTGCAGGTTGACAGCAATCAATCACAACCTGATATTCTAGGAATAGCACTAAAGCAGCATAAAAGCTCATTCTGTTCTCAAACAAGCCACCATCATCTCTCCCAGGTCTCTCTTTGAATCAAGGAGTAATACTTACCTTCTGACGCTTGGCTCTCTGCAGGGCCTGTGCTTTGAGACGTCCCTCGCGTGCACTCTTCAGGATCCGTTGACGCTTTTTGGCAGCCTGTTGTTCGGGGCCAAGCATCTCATCTGGGATATCCAACAGGTCAAACACAGGTTCCTTCACCTAGATAATTCAAATAATGAGTCCTTGGTTATTTCATGTTATATTTGGTATGTCATTATGCTACTCTGCTATGAAGGGCTGATAAGTACTGAAAGGTGTATGACCTTATGGTTTCTGATAAATACATTCTGTACAAATAGGTTATGTGAGTAAAAAATATTGTGAACAAATCAGAGCATGCTTAATGGTTGCAGTGCTTTGATAAGAATAATCCCTGAATTCTTAAATCGTTTATGGCATAATGTCAGAATATGTCTTTAACAAAAGTTTTCTTATTTTAGTTGTATCAAGAAGATTTAATTCTTTAAAACTGATAACTAAAAAAACCCAGCAATACAAAATACAAGCAGCATTTGAAATAATCCCCAGTGCAGAGGCCCAGTACCGGTCATTTTAGTGTTGGGCCAACAGTTTCAAATAGTTGCAGGCCCTTGTGGCCTTTTGTAAATCATCTGTCTTTTTCACAACTGCAATCTCGTTCATGAAGAGATTTAAAGCCTGCAGGCCCTGATGGCCAACTGGCAAATCAAAGTATTGCATACACTGTACACAAGTGCATCAGTGATATTAAAAACCATTGAAATCAATCAGGAGCAGAGTTATCATTCTTGTTGAAAGTAGTTCTGAGATTCCAAGCCAATATGAAATCCTTCTAGAGGGGCACAAGTCGCTATTCATCTTGACCCAGAATAACACAAGGTAGTAATGAATGGAACAACTCACTCACCAACTTTCGGTTAAATGAACAAAGACTGTAATAAACATTGTCATATTTGACACAATCATACAAAATCACCAAGTCTAACTACGTCAGCCAATAAACAGCCACCAGACTCATGCTTGATCATGACCTGATTACATACCTCTTGAGGCTCTTCAGGTGGGAGTTCAACACCGAGTATTTTAGCTTTGGCCCTCTGTATACTAACAGTCAGTTTGTTGACCGTATCCTGCAGCTCTTCAGCAGTCTTGAAGCCAACGTTGTACAGTGCTTTCTGAGTACAGAATAAGAGCATTAAGTCTACAATGACTCATCAATGTTTGTATATATACTCATGGAAACAAATAAGAGAACACAGGAAAGTACAAGTGTTCCTCTTTTCTTTTCCAGGTTTCTTCACAAGGTATGCACTATGCTGTGGCTGATATTCTGGAAATAAAAAAAGGAACAGCTGTACTTTTGTGGGTTCCCTTATTTGTTTCCATGAGAGCATGATATAATATCGTACACACTCAAACTAACCATCAAACTGCACAATTTTATCACAATTCTACACAGTTTCCAAGTCTAGTGTAGTTAAAATGATGTATTGCAAAATTTGTTTGGTCTCATTTCCTCGATAATGTAGAAACTGGCTCTTAGCACAAGTTCTATTGCATTGAAAGTCTTAGTAAAATAACACATTTACGACACTGCATCACAAGTTTTCTGTTAAATGACAGTCCTAATTTAAAACAGCTGTTGGTGATACTGGCCTACTGACCGTGAACGTGTCCTCATCTCCATCAACCAGCAGCTCCTGGACACTCATCAGCTGACGCAGTCTCTCTTCCTCTGTCTCCAGCTGGGGAGGAGAAAGTAACAGCCTGGTCAAGTCACTCATTCAGAAGTGGGGAGGATGAGGTAGAAACTAACAGGGCGATCAACTCTCAAAAACATGAATACATTCTTGATCTTCATAATAGTGAGTTGATGCTCTGTACTAAAATAAACCCTGGAACCATTTGCCACCATACTTTTGTTTTTCATCACCTCCATCCCTCTAAAGGTGGACATGAGTTTGTCAAATGCTGTCTAAGCAAACTTGCTTTTGTCTCGGTGGAATAACTTGGTCCCTACATGTTCCTTCTTAATCAACTTCTTACTTTGGGGTCAACCTTCACATAACTTGAAGTAGTCATGTTGGTCATGTGTGTTCGCGAATTTGGATTCAGCAGTCAAAATATGCTTCACCAGATACGACCTTTGTCAGATTGTGGTGGAGAAAGGTATTTGAATAAAATGTTTTAATGAGACTAGGGACTGACATAGGATGTTGTAGATGTTTTTATAGACAAGTTATAGTGGCGATTGCTCAGTCTACACTTTCCCTGTATCCTTAGCAACTGGATATTAAAATTTCTGTTGTCAAATATACAGCAGCAGTCACCTAACACTCACCTTCTCCAGGCGACGTTTAGCGTTCACTTCTTTCAGGCGTCGTATCTGCTGCTCCCGTCTCTCGCGCTGTTGATCTGGGGTCAGCTGACTTCCGCCACTCACCTGGAGGTCAAACACAAAGGGAGATACCTCTGTTATGTGAACAAGTGGATACAATGGGTACAATATGTGAAGCCCATTTCTGGTGTTCCCAGCTGTGATGTTGCTGGAATACTGCTAAAAGCAATGTAAAACCAAACTCACTCAGGGTATTTGCAAGAAGGATGAACAACTGAGATGGAGATCACCTACAAGGGGACATAACTCTGATATCAGACGTGGAGTGAGTGAGTTGGGTTTTATACCGCTTTTGACTATATTCCAGCAGCATCACCAGAAATGGAGAAGTGGAAGTAACAAGTGAGTGAGTGAGTGAGTGAGTTTAGTTTTACGCCGCACTTAGCAATATTCAGGCTATATGGCGACGGTCTGTAAATAATCGAGTCCGGACAAGACAATCCAGTGATCAACAACATGATCAACAATGGGGAACCGATGACATGTCCCAACCAAGTCAGCTAGTCTGACCACCCGATCCCGTAAGTCGCCTCTTACGACAAGCATAGTCACCTTTTATGGCAAGCATGGGTTGCTGAAGGCCTATTCTACCCCGGGACCTTCACGGGTCTGGAAGTAACAAGAAAGAAGAAAGAATGTTAGTGCAATAAACAATGCCTGCAACACGTATTGCTAACAGGCCCTGAACAATCGTAAAGAATCACTCAGCTGCTGAGTCACTTAACTCTCCAATAATTATTCATTTTGGTGGCACTGTTTTTTGTAATGAGTTACTACTTTTTGTTTACCAACTTTCAATGTTTGAAATAGAGATATAAATAATTTGGGGGTAACTTAACATTACATACATTTTACCAAAATTTGTATGGATCAATCGACTTATAGTGCAAAATAATATAGCAAATCAGGAGACTTCTGCTGGTTAAGTGGCCTGTTTTAAGGTGTGTTCAGAGGAGTGAGTTGATGAGCAACTATGGATTATTCCATTTCTTTGACAGTATTCAAGCTCTAACAAACCAGGGGGGACCAGAAATGGGCTTCACATACTGTCCCCGTGTGAGTGTTTGAACCCATGATTTCTGCATGACAGGGTAATGTTTCACGTCTGAGATAACCCCATCACATCTCAGTTCATAAGAGCTCAAAAGCCATGGAATTACTTTGAATTTTTCTTATTATGAAATATATGCATGTTAAAATTCAAATTAGCAATATTTGAACATTCTCTTACTGAAAACTGTTCACTTACAGTAAACCCATGAACTCTGACTAGCAGACAAGAAGAAAAGACATTTCAGTGAGTGAGTCTAGTTTTACGCCACACTCAGCAATATTCCAGCTTTATGGTGGTGGTCTGTAATTAATTGAGTCTGGACCAACCAAGTCAGTGAGCCTGACCACCCAATCTGATTAGTCGCCTACTACGCAAAAAGAGATTTCAACCGATAAAAATCACTAAGACATGCATAAATCAGATTTTCTTCTAGCACATGAAGAAGTCAATTTATATTTCTGACCACAATTGTGATGTCCCAAATTATGTGGCATTCATTGCATTGACACACAGTTTCTCATTATGTAATCCCTAACACTAACAAAGGGACAACAAGCTGGGGATCATCTCAACAATCATTTGTAACCAAATCTCAAAAACAAAACTGACTGCATCACAATGCTAGATTCTAATTACAAAAAGCAAATTTGCAATCTATATAATACAGCAGTACATGCCAAACCATCAAATCTCTTTTCACTCAAATGAAACAAAATTAAAATCACACTTTATGACATGATCCCTGTACAAGATGGAGATCTCCACTGAAGCTTGTCCAGCACCTATTATTGCAATGTTTGAGATCAGTGGAGGGCGATAATTCTGAGAACAAAAGGTGAACTGATTTTGCTCCCCTGTTGGTCTGTGATATTTGGTCACCCAAGCCAGTCAGAGGATATTTGGTTCAAAATTATATTTGGTATGAAATGGAAAAATAAATACATTATTTATTTTACACATTGCATTATACACATATGAATCATACATTCATGCATCTCAAAAGATCACATAGCACTTGGTCACAGTTACACAATTATTTCACACACTAGTGTAATACATTTGTCACCATTTTCGTACTGTCTCTTGTACAGGGCATTGTCCATTTGACGATATCTCTGTTTGGTTTGATATCATTTAATTTGGTTTAGAGGTTTGGAACCACCACTTCGAAGCTGCAGTACATTTGCTTCCAAGTATGCCTGCTATTTTTTTATAAAGTCTATGAATTTAAAAATGTTTGGATGTCAGCTGACCATGTGATAGCTCAGCTTTCGGTGCCAGCCTTCCATGTTGTTGGAGGTTCGTAGCCCCACTGTCGCAATCACCTATGGTTTCCGTCCACCCAAAGCATTGTCAAATAGTCCATGAAATGCTGAAAAGGTTGTTATTGGTGTTGTTGGTAGAGGTGCAGTCTTTTGTTCAGCACTTCCAGTGGACAGTGTCTCTTCTTGTGGACTTAATGCAGAGTTTATAGTTCTGGTAAACTAAATATTGTCCGCCTTGACCGTATGGAATAAACGGAACTTTGACCTGAGCATTTGCCATCTTGCAATGATAGCTGACATAAACATGTCCCTTCAGTATGAATCCTGATTATACTCACCAACTTAATTTTGCCGATTCAATTTGAATACTTTAGTGTAAATTAAACACAATCAGTATGTTCACTAGGTGTCAAAGTCATGACATGTGAACCAAATTCAAGATAAACACTGCAGCCATACCCACCTGCTGGACAAGGTGGGCGGTGTTCACTATTCCCCTAGCCAGCTGGACGAGGGGACCTTTTACCATAGGGATCAACAACCTTTGCACAACCGTTCAGCCATAACTCTTAATCTGCTCAGTCTGCCAGGCAAGAGGGAATAACCCGTTGCCAGACAGTACCCTCTAGCTCTACACATACATTACCTAGCAAAACTGAACACTGGCACAAATGTTGTGTTTCTCTAAAAAGATGAGGTAAGGCCTTTTTTGTTAAAGTTTCATTTCCAAATCCATATGACAAGTGGGTAAAATTCAAACCAAACACTAAAATTGTTTGTTGGTTTCCATTGAGAACATTTATAACTTTCACTGAGGTAAGTATGTTTCAAAAGAAAGTCATGAACACTGTTTTAAAGCAATTTGTGGTTCAGTATTCAGCTTATTAATGATAATGAATCACTGTGTCAAATTCAAACTAACATCGAACAAGGAGCTTACTCCTATGTCCCATATAATCACTTTTTGACTAATTGAACTTTTTTATGTACTGGAAACATATGGGTACAATGTTCAACACTGCTAACCCATCACACATCATACACTGCTATGACATCCTACAGTGCTATGACATCCTACAGTGCTATGTCATCACACATCATACACTGCTATGACATCCTACAGTGCTATGACGTTACACATCATACACTAACCCATCACAAATCATTCACTGCTATGACATCACACATCATACAGTGATATGACATCACACATCAGATAGTGATATGACATCATACAGTGTGATGACAAACACATCCTACAGTGCTATGACATCACACACCATACAGTGCTATGAATCACACAAACATAGTCACAAGTTCAATGGCATCAGCTGCCTTGCTCCATCAAGTGAAATAGCATCCACCAGAACACATGGACAAATAATACACAGTTGAGGTCCTGCTGGCCTAACTAAAATCTAAGATCCTAGGTTAAAATTACCAACTCTAATACTCAGTGGTTATTTCTTCCCAACATATGTTAAACAACTGCTGATACTCACATTCGTGTAAGGCAGCTGTATCTTGTGTACGTTGTTTTCAAAGTAGTCCCCATCTAGCCAATGCTGCAGATTGTCACTGTAGTCAGCAGCTATGTAGGCATGATCTCGCACAAGCTCCTGGAACAGATTGTTTCAAATACAAATTATATCTACATCTGTTCAGCTCTTACTTTGTCTGTATCTACATTTCAGCTCTGTTTCTACTTCATCTCCACCTAAACTTCAGCACTATCTCAACAGTAGCTCTACTTATACTTAACCTTAGTTTCTTGTTTACTTCAGCTGTCTATTATTTTGCTCCAACAACGCTACAGTTCTAATATTGCACTAGCTCTATCTATAATTTAGCACAGTAAAACTTCAGCTGTAAAATAACACAAGCTCTATCTATAATTTAGCACAGTAAAACTTCAGCTGTAATACAGCACAAGCTCTATCTGTAATTTGGCACAGTAAAACTTCAGCTGTAATATAACACAAGCTCTATCTGTAATTTAGCACTTTAAAACTTCAGCTGTAATATTGCCAAGCTCCATCTAAAAGTGAGCCCCAAAATAATACTTCAGTAGTAATATTGCACAAGCTCTGTCTATAATTTAGCACAGTAAAACTTCAGCTGTAATACAGCACAAGCTCTATCTGTAATTTGGCACAGTAAAACTTCAGCTGTAATATAACACAAGCTCTCTCTATCTGTAATTTAGCACTTTAAAACTTCAGCTGTAATATTGCCAAGCTCTATCTATAATTTAGCCCCAAAATAATACTTCAGCTGTAATATTGCACAAGCTCCATCTAAAAGTGAGCCCCAAAATGATACTTCAGTAGTAATATTGCACAAGCTCTATCTATAAATCAGCTCACATTTAGTGGTGTTCCAATGATCAAAATAAGCCAAAATCGCTTAAAAGCAGGATTAAAAATAGTTATTGGTTGTGAAAAAACATAATCTGGATTTATCCGAATTTTGTTGTTTTGGCATAACATACTTGAATTAAGTAAACTAACCACTAAATTTGACAAATATTCATAAATAAACATGCACTATATTAGAGGTGTGATGATACAGAAAATTCACGACATGATACGGACCGCAATATCTTGGAACAATACAATTCGATTCACATCCAGACAGGCTATCTTTAGTTATTTGCTTTAAAAACGTATGTTTTGATATCAAGTAACCGTGTAAATTTTGACATAACCATCAATTTCTCATGAAAAGTTTAAGGTCAAAAATACATATCACGATACGAAAAAAGTATCGATACATTTATCGTCCGATAATGCATCACAATTATCAATACTACGATATATCGTCACAGCTCTACACTCTATGATAGGCCTAGCTCAGCCCAGCTCAGGGTGATAGCCACCAGGCGTCCATCAGCCAACCTATACTAATCTATGAAATGCACAAGGCCTACCTTAGCTCGGCTCAGGGTGATAGCTGCAAGGTGTCCATCAGCCAACCTACACTAATCTATGATATGCAAAAGGCCTACCTCAGCCCAGCTCAGAGTGATAGCCACCAGGCGTCCATCGGCCCACCTGTACTAATCTATCATGTGCACAAGGCTACTCCTGCCCAGCTCAGGATGATAGCTGCAAGGTGCCCATCAACAGAACTATACGCATCTCAGATATGCACAAGGCCTAGCTCAGTCCAGCTCAGAGTAATAGCTGCAAGGTGTCCATCAACCAAACTATACTAATCTATGATATGCACAAGGCCTACCTCAGCCAAACTAAAAGTAACAGTCACCAGGCATCCATCAGCCGAACTATACTTATCTATGATATATACCGGTACAAGACCTACCTCTGCCCGGCTCAGGGTGATAGCTGCAAGGTGTCCAGGGTACTTTAGCTGTAGAAGCCTCATGAGAAAGGAGTCGACATGCACGCCACCTAAGTTCATACGCCGAGCATTGACTGGGTTAAAGCGGCCATTCAGCACTGGCAGAATGTGTGTTGTCTGGTATCCACAATCCATGATCAGGGAGTTCATTGATTCTGAAATAACACCATAACGCATAAGCACTTGTGACAAAGTGATATCTTATGTAAAGTATGTTATTACTTTTTCAATGTCTAAAACATTTTCTGAGAGGGGTACTTAAAAAATCTAAGTGATATAAACTTTCAGCAATGGGGGGTGGGTGGGGTGGAGAAAGAGGGATAGAGGAATGAGTTGATTTTTATGGAGAAGCAAGTACAATGTGAATGACCCCTCCTAAAATTTATGTACAGAGTAAGTAACCCCTACATCCCATCCAAGTCACGTACAAAATTGCTGATCTCCCCTTAGTACATGTGTAAATACTGCTGCTGCTGCTGCTGCTGCTGCTGCTGCTGCTGCTGCTACTACTACTACTACTACTACTACTTATACTACTATCTACACTACTTACAATACTACTACTGCTACTGCTGCTGCTGCTACAGCTACTCACTTCTACTACTTTCACTCATACTTCCACTACTTCCACTTCTACTACTATTACTGCTACTACTACTTCTACTTTTACTCGAACTTCAACTAATACTACTTCCATATCTTCTGTTTGCACTACCTGTCTCAGGCTTGTTGTTGTAGAGGCTGAAGAGTGCGTCGATTCCGTATGCAACTTGGGGAACATGATAGCACTCAAACAACAGCTCAGACATCTCTGATATAGAAAAAACACAGTCATCATCTGTCATATTGTGCATTCAAGCTTTATTCCAGCCAGTCATCACCACCAGGAACATATTAACATTGAACACAAACAACTGCTGAGAATCATTGCATCTACATCTGTATTGCAAGTCTCCAGTGACACCGAAAACACGGATTGGAAATAATATGAATAATGATCATTCACTTAGTTAATAATCTTACCCATAAGGTAATCATAATTACAACACTTTCATCATCCCCTCTATCTCTATTCTAAAGGCCCTGTCTAGTGTAGATTTCTTTTGGGGCTATGAGTTTGTCTGTTTCAACCTGCTAAGCCAACACATGAGCAAAACAATCAGTAAAGCATAAAACATGAAAAAGTGGCCTTAGCTGGAGCTGCAGACCTTGGTATATTCCACAAAGTGAGTTTTAGCACTAAGATGCTTGTAACTCCCATTTTGACAAACACTAGTGAGTGAGTGGGTTTAATTTTATGCAATATTCCAGCTATATGACAGCAGTCTGTAAATAATCTGGACCAGACAATCCAGTGATCAACATCAAGAGCATTGAACTACGCATTTTGAAAATGATGCAACTTGTCGATAAAGTCAGCTTGTCTGACCACCTGATCCAGTTAGTCACCTTTCACAACAAGTATGGGTTACTGAAGATCAGTTCTAACCCAGATCTTCATGGTTACTTTTGACATACACTAACAAGTTGTAGTGATAAGATATATAGCTTTGAAGGTCAGTGGTTGTTTTGGGTAGTGTACTCACGCTGTCTGCAATAGTTGGGGTTACACACAGGCTCTGTGAGGACAATTGGATGATCCACTTTGCCCTGTGTGTTGATGCCCAGATGTGTGAAGATATAGTCAAATATCTGCTCCTACAACACACACATTCTGTCTAAGACATTGCAGTAGAGAAGGAACTTGCCAGATATACTATATACTGTGGACAGATCCACAGGGCAGATTGGTGAACAGACCAGTGTGCAAACTAGTTTCCAAATTTTGCTAGACAGTCAATCTAGCTATGCCTGAAAGTTACTAGCCCACAAAATACTTCACTAGCCTGAAATTTGAATGTAGACAGGGATTTCATCATTAAGCTGCACCGATATAATGAAATTTTCATCAGGCCATAACCTTTCATGACTGATGTAAAGGTGTATTATTATTTAACAAATTGGAGAGAGTGATATATTTATGAAATGACCCCATGAAACTTCACTAAACAGTAGGGCCAGTGACTGTGGAAATTTACTTGTCCAACTGTATTTTTACTTGCCACAGTCAAGCAAGCCAGTGGTTATTTCACATCCTGGAACAAACTTACAAAATGCACTGACCAAAAAACAAAAAACATGCCTTTAAGGAACAGTTTATGTTTTTAACATGCAATGATACCATGTAAAAAAACAAGCAACCATATAACTATATGCTTGCACTCTACATAAGCAAGCATGCATGCAAGTGTGCCTGCTGTGTTTCCATGAAGGCATACACATGAATCTAAGTAGAGCAAATTAAGGTTGTTCACTGCAGAGACACACAAAAAGTCAAAGTTTGTTTTCCACCACTAAAGACATTCAAGTTTTTCTGAAGACCATCCCTAATATCCAACATTAAGATCAACTTGTCTGATGTTATTAACCAGCTCACATAGTTATGCAAGGCTTTGTTAATCCCAAATACAGCATGCCTATCCTTGAACCCACTAATTGACACAACTCGGCATGACATTCATGTACATTTAAAAGCAAATTCTCGATGGCAGGTGCATGTTTGGATCATATTCTCAAGTGTTGCCATATCACATGACAGAATACATTCAGACACATTCAAAACATTGTTTAGGGGTCAGTCATCAACTATTGACCAGGCACTCATTTCACAAAGCAACCTTTTCTGAGGTTACCCTTACCTCCCATTCTGTAACAATGCACTAAGGTTACTTTAGTGACGTACAATCAGTGCTTTGTGAAAGGACCCCAAGGTAACAAAATATAATACAGATACTAATGGTAGATCAAGAAAACAAATTGGCCTTATTACACAACCTAGAGTGCTTTGGCATGTTAGTTTTTTCAGGGAGGGGCATTAGAAAAAATGTTTGAGTATATGGAAAGAGTCATCTTATAATATAACAATATATAATATATCTTGGGAAGGGTCATTTTCAGCACACAAGAGGATACAAAATAACCCTGACCCACCTATCACTGAAAAGGACTGATTTGATGAAAATGTCTGTAACTTTGAAAAGGCACTCAAGCATGTCTATCAGCTGATCATTTATACAAAACATACAAGAAACTACCTGAACATCGTAGAGTGTGACCAAATTTCTGTCAAACTGTGTGCGTAGAATCCAGCGGACAACCTCAATGTTGCTGATGTCATTTCCAATCTGTAAATCAGACTCCTATGGAAAGAAAACATTTGGAACGTGGAATAGGTAATCATATTTGCATCATATCCATTTTTTTGTATAACACTGCTCTAACAGTGGTTGATATTATGAGCCACATCTCATGTCAACGGTTATGATGACATTCTTGTTAGTATCATTGTTGCTAAACACAGCACTCATGATAACATGCTTCTTTATGCATCTGTTGCTTTACTGTGTTTATACTGTAACCAGCAGCATTTCAAGTTCATGATGGCCTGTAAATAAATGGGTCATGGCCACACAAAACAGCTATGTCAAAAGCATATGGCCAAGGCTGCAAGTCACTGTTTCTTACATATTATCATTCTTGCTTGTTTGGGCTTGACACCTATATGTTTCATGTAATGGCCTCAAAGAGCACCTTCTCTGATATCTGATACAGGTTCAGAGGTGGTTGCATAGCCTAGTGGTTAAAGCTTTGGCTCATCATGCTGAAGACCCGGGTTCTATTCCCCACATGGATACAATGTGTGAAGCCCATTTCTGGTGTCCCCCGACTTCATATTGCTGGAATATTGCTAAAAGCGATGAATAAACAGATCATTATTCGTAATTTCAAAATTTACATATATTCCAAACTATTTTTGTTCAGTATATGATGATCCCTTTAGGGAATTAAACTGTAGACGTACACGACATGTCATGACAATTTACAAATGATATCCAGTCCTGTCAATCTTGGGGTGTCATGCTACCAAAAGATTTTGAAACATTTAATACGATACGTTTCTATGGGTATCAGGTATCATACTTCTTTACATATCTCAACGTAAACTTTATTAAAGAAAGGCATATAAGATGTTAATCAATAGATGAGACATATTCATTACACATGAAAAGGCAAATAAATGTTTTTGAGGTGGCCCCTTGTGCCAGTAGGCAATGCATGCATTTCATGCCAGGTGAGTCGACGGTCCATCGTCATAACTGGCTGAGCGACCTAACTGATAATGTGATATCTACAGTATTAGCTATTGTTTGCAGCAGGTAGTAACATTTCTATTAACTTTTGCTCAATTTCACGAGTAAACATGCTTTCTTGGATATCCTTTTACACATCCCACTCAATGCCCAGTTAGGCCAAAAAGAGTTATCACAACATATCCTACTTGCAGTATTGCAAATTTTGGGGATACAGAGTAAGGGCCTAAAAAACAGGTTTTTTTCCTCTATTTCCAACAGTGCTTTAAAAGTCTAGTTTCTCAGCAATGCACTAAGGCCACCAGGCCCTGAAGTGGGTTTGAAAATACACCAAAGCTAATCGTGTCGGAAAACTAGTTCAATGAAGAAAAACAATTGCACTTACTCCACAAGAAAATGCAAACATAGAAAACTATTTTTGGTGATATTATGAGAAACAAACGTACTTTCTTTCCTCGCTGTTTAGCAGTAATATTTTTAAATGTCAAAAGGGGCTTCTCTGCAGAGGCCCAACCAGCTCGACACTGACATGTTCCTGAAACAATGAAAGAATTTTATTATCTTTGAACATAGATGAATGCAACTTTTGGCACATATGGACTTTTTGTGCCTTTCCTCAAACACCATCCTGTGTTATTATGACTCTGCCTGACAGAAGAATTATACACAGAATGTGCACATTACATATCGAGTCAGTTAATCAACTCTGACAAATATTTTACAAGTGTAGGGTATCATGAAGATTGACAGAAAGGTTGAGCTAGTCCAGTCAGTGGTTAATAGCATTTCATCCACTATGCCAGATCAAAAATCAATAGTTGACACACATTCAGTTCAATATAAGTTTTGGGCAGATCCTCTGTTTAGGTTAAAAAATAGTTTGAACAGTATCTCAGTTCATTTCCCCTTCCATAGTCTTTCGACACTGAAAGTATTTGTACCATTATCTATGACAAGAGGCACTTTCCCATCTCTCAACGAATCTGGGTACTCATGCACTGGATCAGGCACTGGTTTTTCATCCTTGAAAGAAAACAGATTTGACACTGACATTTTCTGAAAAAAAAAAAGAAAAATGGATAAGTAAGATATCAGTTGTATCTTAGTGAACATGTAGTCAGCAGCATAAAAACTGCCTAGATGTTATTATTTCATTAGTTGAGCTAGCTAAACCTCGTGTTCCTACGAAGCTATGCACCTGTGTATACCTGCAAAGGAACATGACGTTTAGCTAGCTTAACTAAGATACTGTCTTCTTAGATATTTAGTATAGACTCTAAGATCTGATACATACATGTTGTTTGATTGGGAAATGGTGTCCAAAGTCAAGGAAATGTGAACAAGTGTTACATCGGAAAAGGCAAAATATCTCAAATGATCACAATGGGGAACGTGACTCATCTCTTTCTTCATTTGAACTGTCATACTACTGTGTTAGATGCTTTCGGTTGCGTGGTAGTGATTTAAATGTCACTGATCTGCCTGTGATACATGCCTCTTCGATCCTGAGGTGTCGTTGTGTTAAGTGTTAAAGGGGCACTGATGCGGAGCGAATAATGTTTCTCGCCAACGGTCTAATTACGAAACCAAACTGCAATTTGGTCAGCGCCCGCTCCTTCAACCGTGACGGACAAAGGAACTGGGCTCCTGTCCATATCAGCAGAATTTTTTCACCTAAACAGTCAGGAGGCCGGATGCCCATCATATGCCATTTGTTTAAAAATATCCATGGTATTCCTTGTCCAATCGTAACCAAATATCCCAGCAGTGTAGTACTTTTAGGATGCTTGGATGGTATAGTTACTGATCCAATTTGATCCTATTTCTGCGTTTTTAACCTCGATATTTAATCATGTTACATCAAAATATGATGTCTACAGGCACGTAGCAAGCCATTTGTTTCAGTACGGAAGATTGCAAAGCTTTATATTTAGGTAGTTTTGAGTGTTGCTTGAACTGTGATAGCAAATATCATACGTAAATTTTGGTAGCTATGGTAGCTACAATGGTTTCTTATTTATGATAATAAAAACACAAAGTTGATTTATTTGAATTCGTAAACAAAAAACGATGACTTTGCCTTTGGTAGAGAAATCTGAAAATTTTCTTACGTAAAAAAACCCTTATTTCACCTATTTACCAAAGTACACAGCAAATGCCAGTGTGTATTCCTTATGTAACGAAATTCCGTTGGTATCCTCAAAACAGTTTCGGCCCATAAGTGTTTTCAGGCTGCATGCGACACAGAGATTACATCTTCCTTGCTGTAACTCGCGCTTGATGGTGTAAATACACGTGTTATTTGTCATCATTCCCTGGATGGTCAATTAATGATTTTTTAACAGGTATAATTAGTAGTAACACCACTTCCGTTACTCAACAAAGGTTCCCATTTGGCATTTCTCCTGTCTGGAGTAAATACTCAACATTATAAATTAAGGTCTGTAATGGCAAATGTATTGTATGTTATGTAATATGTGCATGTAAGTGATGCAAGAGGTTTTATCGGCTGAGTTACAAATGCAAACATCGATCAAAGGATTAACCGATAACACACCGATTGATTAATTACTTATATCTTCTAGCGGATTTGTCAAAAGGCAGAGTGTGTAGATGACAACACCCTGTCGTAAAGTGTGAGCGCAAAAACAAAATCCTCCCTTCAAAGAATTAACCACCCTTGCGTTGATTGATTGATTGCTCATTATTGGTTAACTAAATTACTTAGAATAGTGGACATCATACAATTAGTTGCCAGGTGTGCTATCTTGGGAGACCAATGAGAGGTTTATCTGGTTTTCACCAACGAAAGACGTGAAACGATCTGTTACTTCTTCGCAAATGAGACAGTTGTAAGACACGCGACACAGAGCAGGATTATTTACCAGCTGCAGATGAATGGAATACGATTTCTTTTACGTGGATATTGATGGATACACTCCTGAACAAGGTAGTAGCCTGACATTGTTGCTATAAAATTAGTCTGTTTTACATTCAGTATTTGCATATTGTTTTAATGTATTTATTGTAGCATTCAGCAGAATCTGTATGACAGAAAACAGACACTAGATCGCGTATGTGTGTGAAATAGGATCCACATTGGCAATCTATACAATGTATAAATGTTGCTGTTATGTTAGAAATTTACTATGAGTATAAGCAGATCGTGTGTTTTTTTAGTAATTTTCAGAATCATACAAATATGACAATAAACTAATTAGGGTTATGAGGCAAAATATAGAGACATACATTGGCTTCGTTATTTTTCCGTCCTAATAGTTTTTTACCATTTCTACCACTGGCAGATGATTAACCTTCAAAGTGTTTCATTTGTTTTCATAATACATTTGTAATGAAGTAAAAAATGACTTCACCTCAGTTGATCTGTCTATAATTAAACTATCAGTTGCGCCTACGGACTGCGCAGCAGAGGTCACGAACCAGTCACGAATTCTGGGATATCATCCGGGTACTAACGGGAGAAAAACAATAACAAAAGTTTACACCAGTCCACGGAAATTGCTCCGCATAAGTGCCCCTTTAAGGTAGGCTACACGCGATTTCGCAGACGCCACGACCTGGACATAGGTAAATTGTAACCCCGTAAACCTCGTTGTAAGTGGAGAGAATTTTGGTAGTAACCGATTCAAAGACGTGGAACGGTTTAACTCACTCTCAAAAGTAATAATGTGTCAATGTGAAAAGAAAACTGCCCTTTGATCCACTCAAACTTGAACTCATACCGCCATACTGCTTTGAGATATCATTATTCGTCTCGAATGTAAAAAGTCAAATATCGGACAGAGGGAAAACAACAATTCATGTTACTTAACCACATACATACTAATAATATATATCTTTATAATATGAATTTCTTGTTTCTGACAGAATCTGTTTCTGAAAAATTGACATATTACGCTTTTTCAACTAAGCGCTCCCTTTCGGACGCAATTAACCGAATCCGATCCCAAAACATTAACGATGCTCCCGATTTTATAAGCTCCGTGCAGTGCTCGTACTCTTTGGAACTCCATCGCAGTACCTTGACATGTGTTTCTCTTCCGTTTCCAAGATACAATGAGGGACAGTGTACCACCAATCATTCTGCATTCACGTGAATCAACAATGGTGTGACTTTTTGAAATTTTGCCTTGAGCCCATGGTATGTAGCAAAGCTAACTATTCGTATGATTCGATGCGTTGCTTTTAGTGACACCGGAGACCATGTAACACTAATTAAGGGCTAATTAACAAATGTATATGGTCTCGTGACGGTAGGAGTATCCCCACCCCAATCAAAAGCTCAAATTGCAAGTTGATATGCATCCCCCTAAAACACACACACACACACACACACACACACACACACACACACACACACACACACACACACACACACACACACACACACACACACACACACACACACACACACACACACCTTAAAAAATATAGAGAGATTCAATAAACTAGAACAGGTGTGAAAAAAAACAATCAATGAACCTGTTTCAGTGTTGGAATATTACTCCAGGGAAGGTGGAAATATTCTGTATGAAAAGAGGTGATGCGCACATCATTTAAAGGCATTTTTCAAAATGCTCAAAGTAATTAAACGCCTTGGTATGCACCACTGGTAAGAGTTCCTCCCATCCCAAATAATAGTACCGTGTCGTACCATGTTTTCGAAGGAACCATGCTTTCGGGGCATTTCTTTTTCCTGTAATTTTTTTTACCCATTTTTTGCGTACAGTGAGATATCAGTGCCATCTGTAAACACCATCTTCCGTCACAACCGTGAAACAAAAGGTTTGAAATATCCAGCTGTGACAGAAGTTGTGGCCTAATTTTCAGTCAACGCACAAAAATTCTACCTGAGAATGTAATGCACTTTAGGTCCAGAACTGTCTTAAATGTGATCAGAACTGTTTAAATAAAGCTCGCAACTTGTCAAGCGGACCATCGTCTGCTCCAGACATGACTCTAATGGAATGTTGCCAACGTAATGAAGAGGACTATTGAAATAGTCTGCTATATATCTTTCTTTTGTGTGTTGCATAATTCGTACACGGGCTGTGACAACTAGATTCATTTAAATACTGCTGCGATGTCACTGTACTGCATAGACATTACGCGTTTTATTGTCCCTGCCATGGCGTGCCATGCAGACAAGAAAGAATGTTCATATATGACTGAATGTCTTACCTGTAAGAATGTTTATTCTTAACACTTTTCACAAAAAAGCATTCACATAATCAAGAAAAAGTTAACAGTTTGCTTGACCTTTTTTTGAAATGACTCCTTATATTTGTTCATTTGTATGAAAAAGAATTCATCTCCTGGATTTCCATGCCACGTAGTAATACTGTGCTATAAACGAGTAACGTGAAAACATTGCTTGTTACTTCTGCTTGTGTTGGCGGACTGACACAAAATGTGGAGGAACAGAAAGGAACTCTTTCCGCCCAACTGATAACTGATTTTTCAGGAAAACTAATAAACACATACACACAGAATAATACATGCCCTCTTGCACCCCTGGTTGGCTGACGTCCCTGTATTGTAAGCTTATAATGGTCATAAGTCATGCTACTAAACGAAGTGAGGGGATTGGGACAGCTTTGAGGTTTTTTTCATTTGTTTACATCAACAAGGAAGATGACATTCATTTGTCAAATTTAGAGTTTCAGTAAACCAAAGAGCTCTTCAGTATTTTCCTTAACTGTAAATTCTTTGAAAAAATTCGTTTGTTGGAGGAAACGTTAATATCCACACTGCTGCTGCCAAGTGGTTAAAGCGTTTGTTTGTCAGGAAGAAGACTTTTGTCCCTTTTTCTGGCAGCCCCAGTCATGATACTGTGATATTGCTGAAATATTGTTAATAGTGCTCTCTATCTCTCTCTTTCTCTTTTCTCTCATTCACTCACTCAGTAAACAGTCACATGACCCCAGTACTCAAACAACTACACTGGTTAAGTTCTATGTGGTTATATTCACTCATCATACCAAAGGTTCAGACCTAATATGGACACAAGCCTGGAGGCTCAAAAACTTCATAACTTTTTATCCAGCTCATTACATGGAGGGAAAGAAACTTCTGAATTACATCGACTCTATGTTTGGCAATCTGTTTCTGTTGGAATGATTTTCATCAGACATTAAGATGGTATTACAGGTATTCTTCTCATTGAGAGGCATTGGGGTAGCCTAGTGGTTAAAGTGTTCGCACCTCATGGCAAAGACCTGGGTTCGTTTCCCCACATTGGTACAATTTGTGAAGCCCATTTCTGGTGCACCCCTCCGTGATATTGCTGGAATATTGCTAAAAGCAGCACGAAAACTAAATTCACTCATTCACCCTTTTCATTAATACTCTACATTTCTGAAGAGGACCTCTAAACATCTAAACACAAATTTCAGAAGAAACACATTTGAATCTCTCA
The DNA here is from genome assembly GCF_037392515.1 of Haliotis asinina. Classification (NCBI taxonomy): domain Eukaryota; kingdom Metazoa; phylum Mollusca; class Gastropoda; order Lepetellida; family Haliotidae; genus Haliotis; species Haliotis asinina. The sequence continues at coordinate 23,928,999 of NC_090281.1, read as the reverse complement.
TATGTCACTTCTATTTTCAGACTTGATGTAATGTACAAGTCATTTCTTGTTGTCCTGGGAACCTGGACCTTCATATGCCTGATCATCTACTATGGACTGAACAGGGTCCTCCTACCCCAGAAGAGCAATCAACGTGCAATTGACGACCAGGTCTCTGCTGTGTCTGATACACATGCACATGTTCACAGTGATATGTACATCATATATACGTGTGATGGGACATTCTACTGTGGGGGATGGGCGGACCGACTCAAAGGAGTAGTAGCTGCATATCTCCTGGCTAATGCTACCAACAGGAAGTTCGGAATTCATATGACTGTGCCATGTGACATCTCAAACTATTTATTGCCAAACTTGATCGATTGGCGGATAGATGTGTCAAAGTTGGGAAATGACAGTACTTCTTTCTTTATGGGAATGAGTGATGCTGTTTTTATGAAAAATACAAAGTTGATGAAACTAGAAAATTCTTTTCCCCACAGAGTGACTTATTTTGCTTTTAATTTAGACATTGTGCCCTATTTGAGAGAAAATGTTTTATATTCTGATAATTTGAAGTGGATGATTGGAATGGAGGATCATGAAGCTTTCAGTCTGGTTTATAAAACACTATTTCGCCTTTCTCCTGAACTGGAGGAGAAATTGCAAGAGTTTAACATGAAGCTTCCTCTTGGATGTTCTCTGAAATGTGCTCAGATTAGACTTGGAAGAAATCCATCAAACTTAAATGATTCAGAAGTAAGAGGTTTTTATGATGATGTAAGATTAGTGTGGGATTTCTTTAGAGGCTTTCACTCGGGAATTGAACAGTGGGGCCTAGAACACAGTCACAGTGACCACTATCATCACCATGGCAACCACCATCATCACCATGGCAACCATCATCATCACCATCATTTTAATAATGAAAACTTTAAGATATTTGTCACATCTGATTCAGAGCAAGTTCGTGCTGATGCAGTAAAATATTTTCCAGGGTTAACGGTTGATGTGCCAGGTCCACTTGTCCATATTGAAAGATCAACCAAGGTTAAAGAAGAAATATGTGCAGGATTTGCCAAAGTTATCTTGGATCAAATTGTGTTAGCATCATGTGAAACGCTCATTATAGGCCAGAGTGGTTTTGGGGAGATTTCCTCCTACCTGAGAGGATCGGACATCAATCTGTATTGTTTTCGTTATTCAGAATTGTACAGATGTTCAATGTCAAACTTTGATGTCTCTGCAGACAGGTTTACAAAACTACTTACAGTTATGGCATTCGGAGCTCTGCTTTTAACCGTTCTGGTGAGCTGGATATTTCCAGCTAAAGCAAGACAGATCAGAAAATTTATCAGAATGAGAGTTTTTCGCTGTTAAAGGCACTATATCACACAAGTGATCATGCTTCTCTGAAACTATATATAAAGCATTTCTTTCAATAATACTATCATTCCCTCAGGGAAGCTACTATGTAATTTATTACAAAGAAATTATGAATTTAGGATACAGGATTAAATTGATAAGTTGACTCTCTCATCCTGATCAAATAATCGGTCAACTGATCAATCTCACTTACAACAGCGATTATCAATCAGACCAGGAGAGCAATCAATCTTCACAAAAGAATGAATGTTTGAATTAAAGGTCACATGCAATGTAAAACACAACTTTGCAGATTTTGATACCTTTTGGTATGCACCGACCAAAACAATTCATTAAAAATGTCAATTCAACCTATAAATTTGAAAAAAAAAATGCGATGAAGAAAGCCCACGAAATCAGAGTTCAAACGATTCACTAATTTTACCCCAGTGCTCTGCTGCGCTACGGTCTTAACATATGTGAAAAGGTTCGCGGAGCTTGAAACAGTATGCATTCCCCAGGTATGAGGTCATGAGCGGTAGTCTAATCTTGGATGTGTACACAAACAAGTAAATAATCTACTCATTCCATGAAAAAAAAGAAAAGAACACAATATGTTGAATATGTGATAATCAGCCTCTGACGCAGAGAAAAGTCAGCGTCTGGTTTATTGATACAATATGCAATGCACAACTTCAATCACTGACCACATGCAGGTTGAAATTAAAACCTATTGAGCCATAAACAAAGAGTTGGCTAAGTGTATTGGCAAATGAAGCAGTGGCCAATGAAAAGGCTTCATTACACTGAGTGCACACCCACTGTCTTTGACTGGGTTTGGTATCACTGCTGCTTTGTTTCGAGGAAGGTAAACCCAAGCATAAAAATTGCACTTTCGATTTGCAATTATACACTTAAAATTCTGTTTGTTTGTTGTTTTTTTTCAGAAATGCATTTTATAGATCATGAATAAGTGATGAGTGTGTTTTAATTAAGTTTCATTTTTGTGTTGCATGTGACCTTTTAACCTTTCGAAAGTATGTTTCTTTTTGTTGCTTGTTACATCACAACAAAAACAACTAATGCTGTTTCTGGACTTGTTTTATGCATTATGAATGACAAACTCACATATGTATCTCCACAGGAAGTATCCTCTATCTTCTTGATCATGGTATTAGTCAGTGAGTGTTTTGTTTGTACAGTGTTCTTATTGTAGTCCTTTATTACCTACATGTGTTTTGTAGTTGGGTTATGATTACAATCGATTACTGACTGATTACTAGAAGTGTAATAGTGTACAACAGTATTAGTACAACTGTGGTATTTTGATTTCAGTTTGGTATACTGTAATGCAATCCAAAAGTTGCAGAGGCAGAAACTTTTTAGACCTTTCTACAAGGTGTAGAAATTTAATCATTTTGTCAAAATCCATTTGTGTAAGGTTTAGTTGTCAGTTTTCTGCATTATGACCATATATACATCTATATATGTATATGTATATAAACCAGTTGATTATCCATAAAGTTGTGCCATTCAGCAACTATATATATATATTATATATAGAGAGAGAGATGTTATATGGTCTGAGTGGCATTCTAGAAGTTGCTGGATGGCACAACTTTATGAATGATCAACTGGTTTACTTTAACAATGATGTTTCGGTGTAAGTTCTTATACTTTCTTCAAGCACCTCACATACCCAACTGAAACAGAATGAATGAAAGACTTTTTATGGCAATATGTACCATATGGTGATAAGAGCATACCACGTCACCGCTATTGATCACTGAGCTTCACTTATGACCAGCACTAGTCATAATGGCCAGGGATTAGGCACTTTTGCACATTAGAATATCAAATGGTCCAGTAATTTTGAAGTTTACTATTCATACAAGAGCAGTGGCCCATTCCAAATTCAGAAAATGGCTAATAATCCTGAAAATGGCCTACTATCGAAGTTCCCTATCCCAATCCCTGTAATGGCAATTGTCTGATACATTCCAAAAGTGAGATGTATGTATGCGATTTGTTGATGTTGTTTTTCACCATGTTTAATATTTCCTGTCTTGTGTTTCATACTTGTTTATACAGTATTTAATATTGATCCAGTCTGTCACAACCTAGGTTCATTAGGCTTATTTGTTACACTGCTATACTGAGTCTAACCAACCCTAGTGGAAGGTTGTTTCAGCTTTTGAGTGACCAATGATCGTCCTATCAAACATGAGACAACTGCACAGATCTAATCAATCAGACAGTGGCTAAAATTCTCTCTTCCCTGTTCACTGACACTGATTGCTCAACAAATGAAAATCTGCATAAAACACAGATATTTGATATATGCTTTGGGATTTGTGATGACATGGTTACTATTAGCTTAAATTGCTGCAAGATGACAGCCTTGAATATTAACAAAAACAGTATTTTCAGCGACTGTTTACTTACTCTGATATCCTCCATGTGTTTCACCAGGAGGTGATCATAAAGAAATTGGCATTTGGATTTGTTCGAGTATGAACGTTTTCAGTATGGTGTAGATAGGGTAGTAGGGGGTGCGTAAACCCCCCATTTTGTCCTGAAATTTTGTTAAACCATTGAAACTGAAAATGAAGTGTGCACGCATGCATGTGTGTGCACTCGCACAAGCAAAGGCACGTGCGCAGACACACATACACTCCCCTTTTCTCAATAGTATACAGAACACACACACACACACACACACACACACACACACAGAGCCTTTTCTAAATAGTGTACAAGTCCTAACTGATAAATTGGTAATAATTGTGAGTACATTTATAATGTACTAAACACCATTTACAAGGGGAATGCTTAGAGCACTAACAATCCCAAACCGATGCTGGTGCTAGAAGGTCACATGACCTATCCAATCATGACTTATACATTGAGAGGATAATGTGATGTTTTGTGTGCAATAGAGAGAATGTATTTTTTAACTGCCTGAGCGCTTTCTGAAAACATGTTACTGTTGTGAAAATGCCAGACATTTTTACTGAATCATTTACTGTTATCCCGAGAAACACAAATGTGTGTTTGTAAAAAACATGTTTCACAATCTGGTTCTGTTGCCATGGTAACAGTCATGACAGCATTTAGCTGTTAGGGAGTCACTGATGGACAGTTATCAATTTATTATTTACTTATTATTTATAACTTTATGAAAATATCCTTGTGTCTAAATAAAAAATTCTAATTAACTGAATATTTTTTTCCTGCTACATAAATAGTTTTAGAGGCATTTTTCCCAATCATCATATCAAAAGAAATTTCAGTCATTTAGGGTGGTTATAAACACTGATTAAAGATTATATTAAAGGTTATAAAGATTATAAAGGTAGGACTGAGAGAAAATGTTTGTTCTGCCAATTTCCATTTAATTTACATATCATAATCTATATTTCTGCATATAAGGCAATGCTCTGCAGGAACCACTGCAACATAACATGATCATATCTCATCTTATTGCATGCAAAGTCCAGATTTCATTGACCACATTCCATTTCCTGTGCATTCATCAGAAGTGATGCAGTCGAGTTAGACTGTGGTATTTATTACTGTTGTATAGTTCCATAAATATCCTGTAAGAGGCATCAAGTTTGGTTGTTTAAAACCACACTCGGCAGTATCTCAACCTTTGATGGGGGTCTTTCAACGATCAAGACTGGAATCAAACCGATGTCATGAGCAATGACATGTACCTTAGGGCAGAAATACACAATTATCAGTCACTGACCATGATCCCCCCCCCACACACAAACAATCACAGTTTAGCTATTGGCCCGCTGACCAAATGCCAACAGATTGTCATAGCTATCCTGACAAACTAGCTGAAAATCTCAGATAATTTGTTCTTCGTTTAATGTTTATGAATATGAAGAAGTCAAGTAAAGCATTAAAAGTCCAGGGCAGTGTTTCCTCCAACATATATGTAAGGAATAAAGAAGGTAATCTTAGTTTTTGTGTTTGTTTGATTTTTCAGGGGTGACAACAACTTACCATCCTCTATTACCAAACATCACACCAATTCTGACCGATGTCCATCTTCATGTTGATGTTTTGCAGGGCCAGTGAAATATGACGTGGGCGAGCAACATTTTGACTCATGTTACCATCCTGGCCAGTGACAATTTAAAATTAATTCATACACTGCCCCCAGTGCACTGTCTTCATATTATGTTTCATCCGGAGACAGGGAGTGAGTGAGGTTTTAATTTTACACCACTTTTAACAACATCACTGGGGGGAAAACAAATAATGCGCTTCACTCATTGTACCCATTGGGGAATCAAACTACGGTCTTTGGTGTGACAAGCAACCGCTTTAACTATGAGGCTACCCCCATAAGCAGAGGTAGGTGGGGACATATGCCGTCCTGGAATATACTCTTCAAAAAAAGTAGGGGAACCTGAACTTTGAAGTCTGGTAGAAAGAATACCCACTGAGGAATGTTACAATGACATTCATCTTGTGTATGCAGCATCATTTCACATGATCACCACACAAACACAATGCATTCGAAGCATGTGCACAACGTGGGAGCCTTCTACACGTGCACTGGGTGTCATTATGAATCATTACTTATTTTTCAGGCAGTTCGCTAAATCACTGTAGACCATTTTTTTAATAATTTTCTTGCCTCTGTGAATGGTCAGGGTTTTCATGGTCAAATCACACACTACTTACTGAAACTTGTAAACCTCATACTCCAGTCACCAAACAAGGGGCATAACTGAACAAACAGCTTTGCTTTGAATGAAATCCATGTGGTGATGCTTTTTCAAAATATCCATTATTATTTATCAACATTGATTCAATCTCTGAATGAAAGACAAATCCTGGGAGGGAACTGAAGAAGGAATGGCTGCTGGGAGTGGACTGAAGGGGGAACAGCTGTTGGGAAGGGACTGAATGGGGAACAGTTGTTGGGAGGGAACTGATGAGGGAATGGCTGTTGGGAGGGGACTGAATGGGGAACAGCTGTTGGGAGGGAACTGAAGAGGGAATGGCTGTTGGGGGGGGACTGAAGAGGGAACAGCTGTTGGGAGGGAACTGAAGAGGGAACAGCTGTTGGGAGGGAACTGAAGAGGGAACGGCTGTTGGGAGGGGACTGAAGAGGGAACAGCTGTTGGGAGGGGACTGAAGAGGGAATGGCTGTTGGGAGGGGATTGAAGGGGGAACAGCTGTTGGGAGGGGACTGAAGAGGGAATGGCTGTTGGGAGGGGACTGAAGGGGGAACAGCTGTTGGGAGGGGACTGAAGAGGGAATGGCTGTTGGGAGGGGACTGAATGGAGAACAGCTGTTGGGAGGGAACTGAAGAGGGAATGGCTGTTGGGAGGGAACTGAAGGGGGAACAGCTGTTGGGAGGGGACTTGTAAGGTGACTTTTGTTAGATGGCTGAAAGTAGAAACAGCTTTGGGGAATGTGTGAATGAAAGACCAGTTTTCGATAGCTCGACATGATAGACCCAACTGCAACAGCAGAACAAAGCACACATGGCTGCGTTGAATATCTCCGATAATTTGTATTTGAGCGATGTGTGGTCTAAGGCAATCAATGTTTTCCATCCAGAGATCCCTCCATTATTTAAGCCAAGATCTGATGGTCTTGAATCCCAAATTAGCCAAAACCAAAGAGTTGTATTGCTCTCTGCTTTCCCAACTGTCTGCTTCCCCAGTTTAATTTCTTAGAGAATTATCTAAACTCAGCTGATATCTCCATCCCCCACACTAACCCCAACCCCTGCCTGTGACACACCCTTTGAGACGACCCCACCTACCTCTTTCCTTTTACAGTGAGACTCCTTGGTAGTTACATCTGTAATAGTTTCAGTATAAAGGTCATTATTTTTTTATAATGAATTTAAGTTTAAGTTTATAATGGACGATTAAATAGTGTCCTTTGTAATACAATATCATCGCACACTAATATGCATAAAGTCATGGTCTGTTCCAAATAAGTTGCTTTGGATTTTAAAGGAAAAAAACGCAATGCTCATTTCTACACAAATTTCTCCTCAGTAAAGTTTTTCTTCTACGTTCCTATCTTCCTACCACTCAGACTGTTGTTAGGCCGAACGTTGTTTAACAGATATCTCACCCTTTCACATAATAACTACATAAATTGTAGATACAAATGCGAAAAAAACAGTTTTTTTGTATTTCTGACAGTACTTCAGCCTACCCCTGTCACCGCCCTTCTCCACACATCCAACACACTGTGGAGAAAGACGTGCTGTTGAAAAAGCGAGCTGCACCAAATAACTCCACTCACATTCACTGCATGATAGTTTTGTTTGTAAACATCACATAATATATCACAAGACAACTGACATTTTATTCAATGAAAACATTGAAATGATTAAATTCCAACAATATGTAAATAAATATTCCCAGTACATTCACTTAAAACAAGACATACATGTGAAAATTGATCACAGAAACAATCACACTTAACATCACTTGCAATCACGTATTCCTGGCTAAAAGATCCAAATACAGTATGTCGCCTATACACCACAGGCCAGTGTACATTTCCTGTGATACTTTATGTTATAGGGATGCACATCAACTCGCTTCATAACATTCTGGTATCATTGATTGCAGAGATACATTCATACCATTTTCACCTGTATATTGCCTGTCATATATCATGGAATCTGTTCCGGAATATCATCAAGGTAGTTATTCTCAGGAGTTAACACTATGTAATTACGAATATATTCTGTAATCACCATATTTTTAGTGTGAAACCTTGGAAAAAGCTGAATATCATATGCCATCTCCTTCCATACCAGTTAATGTGTCAGCTAAAGGTGTTACCTGAAGTGCTAAATGACCTCCACCCTGAGAAACCTATTGAATATTTCTAGTCTGCAGTAAACTTGCTGTTGCTACTTGAGGTACACGTTAAGTATCTTCCAACAAAATATTTGTAAAAGGTGCACTTCATTGAAGGGTCATTTTATGAAGACTTGAAACAATGATAAAACACAGTGCCCTCCTTGTATTTAACCATCACACATAATATCATTGAATATTCTATCTAGGAACATTTTTAAGACCAATGTGTGCATGTCTACCTTTGCATTTACCTCTCGCAGAGGAAATAGTTTAATTCCCTTCTTGAAAGGTCACCTACTGTATCTCAGCCAAAATAATGATAACATGTGACACCATCTAAAAATTCAAAATACACTCCTATACCCTGTGAACAAAATACATGTATACTTATGAGCAGGTTAGTGCCATCAGTGGACAGGTTCTGTCTGAAGTTTCAAAACTGTCATTTCCCACCCAACCATCCTGTCTTTCAACAGGTTCAATACCACGAAATGCTGCAGCTAAATAAGGAATCACAATGAAGAAAATATTGACAGATATTTCACAGGACCTGACTAGAACTACTTATATGCCTTTCAAACAGTTCCAAATGACCTGGAATGCAGTTACACAAATACTATAGAATGACAGCCATGAGGGTTTTGTGTAAATGGCTTCACAGAATGATCAATATTGTTTACTAATGGAAAACTCTTATTATGGAAAATTATGCGTAATGTGGACAATAAAAAAGTTTTCACTGAAATCTATTTTTTTATCATCTTTGGGGCAAAGCATATTGCTATTTGGGTGTACAGATTTTGAAAATTAAAAACATATCTAAAAGCAAATTGTACAGGATAATCTAAATCATCTGGAAATTTGATTTCGATCCATAGGTGATAAAAAGTAAAATGATGATCAGATGTATGAATTAATGTATAACTTTTTAGTTATACAAAATCCTGATACATTTGTTGTATGTTTTCCTGACTTTTGTACTTTCATCAGTCTACATTATTACAAATACAGCAGACATAACCCAAACTGCCACAAAGAAATAAGCTGAAACCATCCCTAGTAAATGTTCAGTTAATATAGCTTACCCTAGAGTATACATTACAATGAACCATTTCTAAATGAACACTGGAGAAGACAGATCAATGTTGTTCTAAGCCTAACTGAGAAAGCTATCTCAGTCATTGGAAAATATTAATTGGTTATGTAGTGCAGTGTAGCAAAATAGGAAATCCATCTTGAATGATTGATGTCACATGATCAAACAGGTGTGAAAATCTTCCGATAACACTTGATGGTAACCTTTAAGGTTCATTCCCGTTTTCTTTTGGTGTATTCAGACTGGCATTACTGCACATTGTAATTTAGATCATGGACTATGAACTGTCCTTTGTTTCACTGACTGGGATGCTGACATCTTCACATTTACGGCGTTCTTCCTCCAGTTCCTGCCTGGCCTGTCGACTGGACTCGAGAAGGTCCTTGAACTTGGAATAAAGATCATCACTTCTCAGTTCAAGAGTGTTCAGACATTCATCCAGTCTGTCTAAAGTGTTGTTCAGATCACTATATTCTGTAAAGACAGAATGGACATTATCATGCTTTGAGTGTTTATTTATGATGCATATAACAAAGTTAAAGCAATATTTAAACTTGTCTGTTGTTTAATGATGCATACAGAAACTTTCTTCTATGATAGATTGAAAACAAAGACTAATAGCTCACCAAAGTCATCACTTCACCAGATTGTTTGGGAAACAGTAACTGTGATTATTGACTGATACAGACTTTCTTTGCAAATAAACCCTCATTGTATCTTACAAAAATGTAATTTTGATTTAACTAATGAAGCAGTTAATGAATTAAAGTATATTTTTTCATCTTGTAAGGGCAAAAATTTATTCAAATAACATCAAAATGGATTCAAAACCATTTGGCTGTTAGAAGGTGGATTCCTTTTTCATATTGTTTTACAACTGATGTTTGCTACCCCAATGGAACTATACAAGAGCGAAAAATGTGAGATAAGTTTCTTTCCAACATGGCGTGAAAGTGAAACAAATGGGTCACAAATAATTTTCATCAACAATATACTCGTCAAAGCCAGAGCAATAGGAATTACTTGTGCTGAATAATGTCACTGTTACATATATGTAAATATGTATGCCTAAACATCTGTAGTGTTGATCAATATATGTCAACATGTCCTATCTCAATAACACTGTCAGTGTCAACTGTATACTTGTACTTGACCTGTCGACAAAGTCAAAGCCTTGAAAGTTGAATTGCACGTTTCATTTCAGTGACAAAATAGGGCCAGTATCTTCAACCGAGCAGCAAGAATGCCTTTTTTACAACATAATGACGATTCTAACCAGCTACAATCACCAATATGTCAAGATTCCTGCCATTAAATCTCAAGTTGGCAAATGACAGATTAGCGCGGCTAAAGTCAGTAAAGATACTAATGTCATGGTGAAATATTCTTATATAACGACCTTGAGCACAGCCATCCACAAGACTTTCAAGATCACTTCCATCATACAAATCGCCTTCGCCATTCTCTCCATTCATTTCCACAGCACTGTCATTTGCATCTATTGTTTTCCTATCCTCATCCATTTCATCCCCATCCGCCATCTTGATGTCATGTGACATCATCAGTGTCAGGGGACGTCTCATCAGTGATTGAGGGATTAAGAATAAGTGTTGAAACCCTATTCGGGGACAATCATTATAACTTATGAGTATACTTAAAAATATCTTGAACAGTCATTGCTACACTAGAACGAAGGCTTTACGTTTCCTGACATTTTTTTTGAAAACTGCGAAGACAAATCATCAAACCATTTTGTGATGGTCCCCATTGACTGCGTACTGCTCCGGAAGTAACATAGCCCATCAGACAAGTGCGTGGCAGTTCTCTTCAAAGGTAAAGGTTTGTCAGAAGCCATCCGTTGCCGGAGGAGTTTCAATCATATTTAATTTGTAACTATAGTTTACAGCAGTATCTCTTGTTTATAAGTGATTGTTTATTTTACTATAACGAGTGTGTATTGCAGTTGTGATTGGCCTTGCATCTGCCTTAGTTCGAACGAAATGTCTACTGTTTCAAAATGGCGACGTGGTATCTAGGTCGAGAGTAGATCTACATTTGCTTAAGAATGGCTTCTTTGTATGACTCTCCTCGTGTATTTTCTTGGTATAATGGCAGTTCGGTATATGAAATGTGATAGATGTGTCCCATCAAGTATGTAAATAGTTGTTGAATTTATGACTTCTAGACGAAATCCCAAGATTTGAACACAAAGAAGATAACAGCTTGTTTCCGTAACGCTTCGTCGTTTCGATAAGCACATTGTCGAGTAGTAACACCTAGGTCATTCAGATAGTATCATAGTTCGAAGGTGCCGCTTGTAATGCATTTACAGTGAAGGCATCTTTCAGTGAATGAGTTCCTTGTAAAGATCACATTAAGTAATGAAGCCTGAAAATTCAAATGACATCATTCATGCCATGAGTAAAGGTGCTATAAATATAGAGTGGGTAATCTGAGCAGATTCATGAGTGCTTGCCTTACCCATACCATGGCAGAATTATTGTACATATCAGTTTGTGCGTATGGATATTCCAACGGATTAGTAAACTTGATGATGGATCCAAAATAGAAAATGCTGAGACATGAGTCCTATATTTAGTTCTTAGTAACTAGAATGATATAAGCTCTATTTTGATACCCTTTATATATACAGCAAGAAAAGATTGTGCATTGCATAGCCAGTACAATTCTACAAATCCAAGGAGTAGGAGCAGTTGAAATAATGCTTGTGCATTTCATTATGGTAATGTTATTGAGCATTCCTTTGTATTGACAAGTTGAATTATATTCTACTTGCATTTTTTAGATATCAGGGTTTCTGAAGCACAAGTCTTCTTCATTGCTGCGAAACTGGTTGTGAGATTAAATGAAGTTAACAAATGTTTTGAAATTTTCCTAATATCAGTGTATGGAACTCCTACAAAAAGACGGGAAGCCCACAGGACTGATAACTGAAAAATGTTGCCAGCCCTGTTAACATGCAACAGCTCTGTATTAAATATAGGAAATTGAGATATGGTGTTAAAAGAAAGTAATTAATGAATTACTTGTAGTGATATAACTTAAACATGTGCAAAAGCAATTTTGGTAAAACCATTACTTGGTGGTCACTGTTAATTCATTTAGTGTCACTGCCATCAGAAGAGAATGACATTATTCTTTAGCTGAATGTGTTCTCTAGAAAAGTCCCGTTTAGTGATAGATAAATGGGTAGGTTGATCTGTGGAAGTTACAGTTTGATTGATCATGAACTACGCATTGTTAAATTATTTTCGGAATATTTCCCATAGTCAATGACATTGTCAATTATATACCCCTGGAAAATGTATTGTCACACAGGGCCAGTTATTAACGGAAGTTGTAAGCTAGCCACTTAACTACCAAGCAGCGGTCCACCTGGCAGATGCTGTTTCATACACTGCTAATAATCCTTATAACCATAAGATCGAGATACTACATGTGGAAACACAAGTTACTTCATCTGAAGCATTTTAGTTTGAGGTAGTTCAAAATTATTTAGATTAAATTTAGCATCAATACTGATCACAGTGGTGCCTTGGTCAAATGCCATCATTTATGTGAAATAGTTACCTTGAATTACTTTGCAAGAATTAAACATGCTAATGGAACAGACCTAATAGGTGATAATGGTATTGAGGTAATACAGTTATTGAGGTGTTTTCAGAAGAAAGGTTGTTCAAGACCTATTGGTCTCCACCCTACCAATGTTCATAGTTACATGGTTGTTAGACAATAAGAAAATTGACAGGTCGTTATAGACGTATTGGCTTGATACAATTGTTACTTAGTTCATGGCTGACAGTAATGATCAACGACAGTTTCATTGTTGTAACATTAAGGTTTACTGTGTCCAAAAAAAGGCTGATAAGTGTAATGACTGTATCAGACCCTGGGATGCTTATATTTATCACGGTTTTCATCTTGTGAGGCTGCTGCAGTGTTACAGGAACAAGAAACTCGTGAACCTCATCTTCGAAATAGAAATTGACATGAAAGTAAAAGCTAAACATGTATAAATGTTGTTATTGCTATTATTGTTTTCCATCGTTATTAGAGGACATCTTGAAATGGCATCATCTTCAGAAATGATAATAAGAAAACATTTTTTCTTAGAAATCAAAGATGGCAGATAACGAAGTTGAGAATGAAATCTTGGACTATGAGGAGGAAGAGAATGAAACCACCACAGAGGGGGCAGCTGGTGATGGGCAAGTCAAGAAAGATGTCAAGGGAACATATGTATCCATTCACAGCTCTGGCTTCAGAGACTTCCTGCTTAAACCAGAACTGCTGCGGGCTATTGTAGACTGTGGATTTGAGCATCCGTCAGAAGGTATTGTTCTTGCCACATTTTTGCCCCTCGCAGGTTTAAAAAGCAAAATAAAGTATGGAGCACATTTTGTTGTGTTAGTAGAGGATCCTAGCGTTTTTTCAGTTATCATGCAGAAGCTATGTAGACCGCAGTAGTTGTGGAGATTTTATCACTCTTCTTGGTTTATTGTATGGTAGCAATATCTTTTTAGAGTTATGTGAACCCATATTAAGCCTAAAAATTTGAACTTTTGGACAAGGTCATTGAAACTAAAACACAGTTGTTATGTTCAATTGTTGTTCCTGATGTCAGCAATAGTTCTGTGGATGAAAACTGACCGAAAGTATCACCATTGCTTCATATTAGAAAATGAATCATGATACGAGAACTATATTATTACTGCCTGTACACTGTCTTATGGGTGAAGATTCATGGAAGTATTATTTGTGTCGTCTCCCCTGTTTCAGTTCAGCACGAATGCATTCCCCAGGCCATCCTTTCCATGGATGTGTTGTGCCAAGCTAAGTCTGGTATGGGGAAGACTGCTGTGTTTGTGCTGGCCACACTTCAGCAACTTGAGCCTGTTGACGGACAGGTAAGTCCATCTCCATGAAATAAATACTGTGCAACACCTCATGCCACAGACTGAAATTATACATGTAGTCATCTGATTCTTGTCCTGACACCCATTGTATTTTGGTTCAAAGCTGTTTTTTGTTTAAGAATTTGTTGCAGAATTAGTTTAGTTAGTGTTCTGTTGTCTGTTTAACATTAATGACAAGATGCTCTGTCTGTAGCTGATACACATTATATGTTCAATGCCTGCATCTTTATTTCAAGTTATTGCTAAAATTGATGTTAGTTCAGCATTTGAAATTGAGCATGATCTTAAAGGGAGCCTTGTCATCATGTTCAGCCCTATTAAAAGATAAGTTTCAAACTAATCAGTTTAGCAATTGAGCCTAATAACCCCCAAGTTCTGACCCCTACTACTGGCCAACAAAAATAAGTCGAGCACTGGCCTGACAATTGACCATTATTTGCATGTATGAGTGCCACCCACTGGCGCTTGCCATTGTGAGCAAAGGGACCCTGGCCATGTGCAATTAAGTGTAGTTGCTGAACAGACCATGTGAGTCTAATGAGCAGCTATGAGCGGAATCAATTTCATCATCATGTATAGCACATGTACTAGCCTACATCTTCTCTCCCTTTCACAAACCAAATGTTTTTGCTCATTGCCTACTTCTCATAAACACCTTTTCTGCCCTGTCCAACATATACTTGTTTGCCAGTAATTCATATTGGTGTGCGGTCAGACTAACAGGATCAGGTGGTCAGGCTCGCTGACTTGGTTGACACGTCATCGGTTCTCAATTGTGCAGATCGATGCTCATGTTGATCACTGGATTGTCTGGTCCAGACTATTATTTACAGACTGCCACCATATAGCTGGAATATTGCTGAGGGCGGCGTAAAACAAAACCTACCTCACTCACTCACTCACTCACTCACTCACTCACTCACTCACTCACTCACTCACTCACTCACTCATATTGGTGTCCAAGTTTTGAACCATGATTGTCTACTTTCAGGTATCAGTGTTGGTTCTTGCCCACACTCGTGAGCTGGCCTTCCAGATCAGCAAGGAGTATGAGAGGTTCAGTAAGTACATGAACAACGTCAAGATCGCTGTGTTCTTCGGTGGAATGTCGGTAAAGAAAGATGAGGAGGTGCTGAAGAAGAACTGCCCACACATTGTAGTGGGAACCCCTGGCCGTATCCTTGCCCTCACACGTAACAAGACCCTTAGTCTGAAGCACATCAAACACTTCATCCTGGACGAGTGCGACAAGATGCTGGCTGAATTGGGTGAGTTAGTTCCCCCTGTTGACACTTTTTCTTTAGTTGATGAGACAAGTCATATTTGTAATAATTTCATCCTTGTTCACTTTAAATTAGTTTTCAATCTTTCAATTTACGAAGATCCAGTGGCCATTTTGCACATTAGAATAAAAAGAGGCCCATTGGAACTTTTAAGTTTACAGTTCATACAAAGATAGTGGCCCATTCCAAATTCAGAAAATCCCTGATAATCCCGAAAATGGCCGAATTTCAATGTTCTGTATATGAATCTCTGATCCAGTGGGACATTAGAAACAGTTCATAGGGAAAGGGAATGTGTGTATCTAAATAAAAGTTCAGATGTATCAAGACAATATTTGCAAAGGTTCACTTTATTGAGTAAGAAATCTGTAAGTCATCTGCATTTGAAGTTAAGTGGAACAATCTTGCTTCAGATATGAGACGAGATGTCCAAGAAATATTCCGCCTGACACCACATGAGAAACAAGTGATGATGTTCAGCGCCACTCTCAGCAAAGATGTCCGACCGATCTGCAAGAAGTTCATGCAAGATGTAATTACAACAACCCCTTCTCGCCAAGTTTCTTTTTCTTCAGTTGGTTATTGTGGCCATGGCATTGAATGCAATGGCTGATCTAGATGCTGACACAACATGTCAGATTCTGCACCTACATTGCAGCTGCACCTACCGCTGAGCTCTCCCTGCCATGGCTGTGGCAGCAGTTGGCACGAGATGCCTGGAAAACACCTAAAGCTTTACCTGGCGTTCGTGGATCCCCTTCTGTAGCACATCAACCGCCTGCATAGTCGCACAATACCTTCTTCAGTAAAACACAAGTCTCAAATGTTAGTTCGGAATATGAAATTCACGCGAGATAACATCTGTCACAGGGTTGTTGAAGCATACATTCACTTACTATATTAAGATATACAGTTCACGTCTATTAATGTCATCACATTGATATAGAGGCACTCTGAACCTAAGCTCTCCAAGCAAGGGGAAAGAGTGTTTCTCAAAATGTACTTCTTACAAGAATTATATATTGTTAAGATACACATCAGAAACCGTCATCCAGTTCTGTGACAAGTTCTTTCTTTATAAATTAAAAACGAGATACCCTAAACCTTGGCTCTCCTAGTAAAGGAACAGGGTTTTTCTCAAATAGCTATGCATCCTTGTTATCACGAAGACATTCTGTTCACATACCTGCAGTGGCATTTAACATTACCTACTCAATACCTGTATACTCTTGTTATTTTCACACTCGTCAGGGATCACATCGTTGGGCTTGTGGGGCACACTGAACCTGCGCTCTCCTAGCAAGGGGGACGTGTGTCTCTTGGCTTCCTGTAAGTGCGTTTGCGAAATCAGTTTATGATTAATTGTTCATGAGATGAAATCGCTCATTTGATTTGCATTTATATCACCTGGTTCAACATGGATCTATTTAAGAAACAAACCTTTCACACCTGACAATACATGAATATGATCATATATAAGGTTAAAACTACACAATTACAGTACATACTCGCATGCAAGCACAACTAGGGTGGATGGCGTACAGATAATGATTCACATTAATATGATCGTGTAATACAAAGACACAGGCTGAAAGATTATTTGCTATTGAGTAATACATTTTGCATCGTCTTGAAAACGCGCACACATACATCATGTTCTTGTGAAAGTGAGTTCCCATGGAAGTTATGGACTGAAGGCACACTAGCACCCTGCGCTCTCAAAGCAAAGGGCATGTGTGTCTTGTCTCAAGATAAACTGACTGTGGACTGTGAATATTGTTCTGGAGTTCATTCCTTTTGTCATAATCGGACTGAATCTTCACATACAAGTTCCAGCTTTCTTGGTGCAACAGGTGCTCAAGCAGTGCGGATCCGTCAGCGTCGTGTTATTGTGATCCGTAGTTATCTCCCCTGGGTGTTCCAGGTCATTGCTGTAGGCATGGATGTGCAAGTATGCTGTCAGATGTGTCAAGTTGGTGCTCCCACCTACACCTAATTTGGCCTTTGTTTCTGTTTACATGTATTGGGATAAGTTTCAGGTTGATTTTGGGGGGTTTTTTTTATATTTTAATGGAACTTCAACGCCTACAAAACTTGACTTTTATATCTTTCGTTGGAAAGGGGAAGTTGTAGGCTTTCATTTAAGAATATTTATGACACCCAGAATAGATTATGTAGTCAATATTTTAAAAGATATCAGATTAGGGGACAGATATTTCATTGTCAGAGCGTATGAAGTTTTATAGGGAAGAGTTTGTCAACTACTTCGTGTTGAATATTTCTATTCCCAAAATGTGTAAGTAATTTTGGAAAGAAAATACATTTGTGTCATATCCTTGATTATGTGATGTACATCCAAATGAGAATCCAATGAATGAATGAGTGAGTGATGTTGTTGCAGCTAATTGTCTTTTGAGACATCTTTGACACATACTCTTTGTCAGTGTTCCATATCTGAATCAGTGTGAAAAATCTTGTTTGTCAACGTAATACATTCTCATGGGTTTCGTAAACCTTTGACCACAATAACTTGGTGATGCCCTGCCACTTTTATTTGGGTACAGCTGAATGACTTCTGGCACCACTGCTTTGTTTAAGCTGCCCTGTAACACCTTTGGGTCAATGACCTTTTTTTTGTCATGTCCAGAGTCATCACCAGTACCTCATTCCACAAAGCTGTTGGTGCTGGGCAGATGTAATGTTTCAGCACTGTGCCACTGCTTTGTGGAACAGTGTCAAAACCTGTATATTCAGGTTAATGAAACTGGCTACTTTAAGGTGGACATACAAATTGCTCCATATGATTTTGGGAATGGCCCTGATAGGAAGATCGGCACTCATGAAGAAGGATGTCTCATGGATGGAATATTTCTGTAATGGATGTCCTGCTCACTTGGATGTACTTGACACCCTTAGCCTTTGTTGTTTGCTGATGCATGTTTTGTTTGGGTTTTTTTTAAAGAAATTCTAAGCAAGGTTTAAATGTCATGTTTATTGTACTTTGCACCAGGGAGCCAAGTTCATGTTACTGAGATTTCTGTTCTGATGGGGCAAAAATGACCTTGAGTTTGGCTATCTAGTATGTTTTCAGTTATGGTGTGGCCAGGTTTGTGTGAAATATCTCTACTGAGATATTTACACATTTCAGAAATTACTAAGTGATATTTTGCCTTTGATCAGTTCAGGGAAAATATTTTGGAAACTGTCCTTTAAAAAATTATGAATTATGGCCACACCACATAACTAACACCGCCAAATGGCTGACGAACGTCTCGCCTTGCCTTCGCCATCTCATGGCCTCGTCGGGCTCCTGACCAGCCTCATTGTTTGGCTTCTGACTGGCCTACCGAGACCCGGGTCAGGTCACACGAGGATAACATGTGTAATGTGTGGTTTTCTAGCCGATGGAGGTGTACGTTGATGACGACTCGAAGCTGACCCTGCATGGTTTGCAACAGCACTACGTCAAACTGAAGGACAACGAGAAGAACAGAAAGCTGTTCGAACTCCTTGATGTGCTTGAGTTCAACCAGGTAAAACAGCTATTACTAAATAAGTTGCTACAAGCTGTTACCTCTGAAGTTACAAGTCTTTGTCATGGTGGCAGAGTTTGTATAATTCATAGGAGCAAAAAATTCCCATGTTTTGAAAGAGCAGTACCTGATTGTTTGTACATTTGGATGGTAGGTATATGCTGACTGAGATCAAAGCTAATCCAATAGTTCATTATTAAGTTCATTCCAGTGTTTCACACGGTTGTGGGGTAGCCTAGAGGTTAAGGTGTGTGTTGATCATTCTGAAGACCCTGTTTGAATACCCAAAATGGGTACAATGTGTGAAGCTCATTTCTGGTGTCCCCTGCCATGATATTTCTGTAATCTTGCTGAAAGCAATGTTAAGCCAAAGTCACTCCACTGTTTTTGCTAGGGCTTTTTGCAGTGTCTTGGCATTTTGCTGTAAGTGATATCGACAAAATTGCCTGTCGAACACTATTAAGGTGCCCATACAGAATTGTTTGTAGACATTTGAATCGTTTTGTAGGTGATCATCTTCGTGAAGAGCGTACAGCGATGCATGGCCCTGGCTCAGCTCTTGATCGAACAAAACTTCCCAGCTATTGCTATCCACAGAGCTATGACACAAGAAGAGAGGTGTGTTTGTAGGTGCCTGGCAAGACAGGAGCAATGTCAAATAGTCAATCCTCATTGAGGATTCTCTTCTAACCATTAGAAAGTTTAGGAAAGTTTCAGTTTCCACTTTATATACTTATTTCCTAAAAAGCAAAGAAAATCTTCAACTTTAATGTCTCATCAAGTGTGTTGCTGTTGGCTTTCGGACAGTATGCAGCATTGAACTAAGAACTGATTTGTTGATTACAGTATTTATCTTCATTGACACGTCACTGCATCCAAATTACATGGATCAGTGATCACGCTGTTGAGCTCAGAATTTTCTAGCCCAAATTTAATTATTAGACTGCTGCCATATAATGTGAATATCGCTGAGAGCAACATGAACAACCAAACTGTTTTTCAAGCATAGGTAGAAGTCGTAGTTATGAGGGTTTTTTTAAAAAATTATTATATTTGTTCAGGTTGTCGCGATACCAGCAGTTCAAAGACTTCCAGAAGAGGATTCTGGTTGCAACCAACTTGTTTGGCCGAGGCATGGACATTGAGCGAGTCAACATTGTCTTCAACTACGACATGCCTGAAGACTCTGACACATACCTTCACAGGGTAGGGGGAATCGTCCTAATTATATAGTTTGGCATATGTATATTTAAAGCATTCTGACGGCAGATTGTGTATGTTAACATGTTTATGTTGATCGTTACTTTGAAAATATGCTTGTCCTTACATTTTAAAGAATTACATAGTTTGCCAAACGAGTGTAAGGTTTAAGTATTAAAACATCAAATGAATGTTACATGATTGCTTTCTATTTAATCCCTGCTGGAATTATGGAATAATATAGTCCCTTTTTCAACTTGACACATGAAGGTCTTGGGTAGAATAGGCCTTCAGCAACCCATGCTTGCCATAAAAGGTGACTATGCTCGTCGTAAGAGGTGACTACCGGGATCAGGTGGTCAGGCTCACTGACTTGGTTTGCACATTATGGGTTCCCAGTTGTGCAGATTGATGAATATTCCCTTCATCACTGGATTGTCTTGTCCAGACTCCATTATTTACAGTTTGACGCCATTTAGTTTAATATTGCTGAGCTCTGCTTAAAACTGAACTTGTTCCTATAGCTGCCTATGCTGGCCATACAAGACTGCCAAATATGCGAGGTGGTTTGTAACTTGTTCATTTGTGCAAAACAGTGTGACTCATGGTTCACATCTATCACTGGATTGTCTCCTCCAACCTATATTATTTACATGGTGTGTTCATACAGCTGCAGTATAGCTGAGTGGTGTATTAAACACATTTCACGACAGTATCCATTCCTTCCCTCCACCATAGAGGACTGACGTCTTAAACTCACCAGCCTTGATTTTGATTTCAGGTTGCCCGAGCCGGAAGGTTTGGTACAAAGGGTTTGGCCATCACGTTTGTGTCTGATGAGAATGATGCCAAAATCCTCAATGACGTCCAGGAGAGGTTCGAGGTGAACATCACAGAGCTGCCGGATGAGATCGACATCTCCTCATATAGTGAGTGATATCTCCATGCAATATTTTGAAAAAAAAATGTTTATGTCCTCACTGCTTCGAATTTCCTTCAAACAATATGTGAACTCTTAATCTCTCTAACCAATCACTCCTTAAATGTTTTAACAGCAATATTCAGTTATATTTGCAGTAAAAGGTAACGAATACAGGAAGATATTTTCTTTTTCGTGACACATTAACACACATCCAGTATGTCCAATTTGTTTAAAATCTATGCAGAAACAAAATGAATTGCATCCTGTTAGAGATATTCCAAACACAGGACCTGTAATAACTTACATCAAATCATACAGTACATGTCATTACTTCACAACCCCCTCAAATCTTCCATTGATACCTTGTACATTCCCTTCGTGATACTGCTGTAACATTGCTAAAAGCGACCTAAAGCCCAACTCTCTCACTTTGACGTTAGAAACACTAGGTTACGCTAAATCCCAGCTTTGTTTTGATAGATTTTATAATCTCATACAGGGATCAATGAAATGTCAGTCTTGGAATTTTCTCTTTCCAAACTATGATAATTGCTTTGTCTGTTTCAGTTGAAGGACGTTAAGTGCTATCCATCCTGTCTGAAGTAGTCAACCACCAGCCATTGTACTGTGAACAGTTTTATACTGAGACTTATTATGGTTTTATCACTTTGTGTTTGTACATTTTAAAGATATCTCGCTTTATGTTGTCTTCATTTCACTGTAAATATCAAGAACAAAATAAATGTAAAGATTTTAAATGTGTCCAAGTGTTCTGTGATAATAGCATTCTCCAAAATAATTGAGAAGATCTTAACATTTCCTATTTATCCAAAGAATACAATATATACTTCCTTTCAAGAGTGTAGCCTCACTAGTGTCCATATAGGCATTCTTCATGCAAAGGAAGCATGGAATATCGACCATATTGAACAAATACTGCTGGAAGTCATCATTTGAAGGGATACTTATTGTGCTGGAAGTTAGGAACTCTGAAATATTCTCTGCCAATATCAATTGCAAAGGGACAGATAAGGAACGAGTGTCAGGATGTGATGTATAACACCTGGTTAAGTCTCTCTTCATTGGGATAGAATCTTTGCTCCTGCCATCGATCAATGGATTGGCCAGGCCTCAAATCACTTGCGTGTGTTCATTTATTAGTGCCTCCACATTTAGCAGTTTTTTCATTTGTTTATGGCTTCACTCTCGCTATTCTCAGGCTATATGTAAATAAGAGCACAGACAATCCAGTGAACAACAGCATGAGCATTGGTCTCTGCAATCAGATGGGTTGACTTGTTAACCAAGTCAGTAAGCCTGTGATCCCGTTAGTCTCCTCCATAGCCAGGAGTGGGTTGCTCAAGACCAGTTCTAACAAAGATCTTTGCGGGTCTGCATATTGGGAAATACCAAATCCTATCAGACAGTAAAAGTATCTCTTTCTAGAGGTCCGTCACAATTTGGGGCGTTGCATCACAGCCTTCAAACATTGTATGGAGAAGCATCTATGGAAATTGTCAGACACATTTGTCAGAATTAAGCTGTTGCTTATGAGCTTTAAGTGTCAACTGGTCCAAGTCATTGTTCCTATGTTCTTGGTCGGAAATAGTATTCAGAATATTTTTAGAACAAATCTAAGACGTTTTCCACAAGTAGTTTGTCATCTTTTCAGAAGTGGAGCAGTTGAGTTTAGCTTATAGACCGATTTGTGTGATATTGGACAGTCTCCAATTCTCGCGGTAAACACATTTTCTGCCGAGATCGCCTATCTGTGATACTTAGCGGTTGTATACATCATTGACCAGTAACTAGGAAGTGGACCAAGTCTTTGAATTATCAAAATTTTGCAATGTAACGAATATGCGTGAGTTTAAACCAACTTGGAAACATCGTAACTTTTCCCCGTGCTTTCCGATAAGATTCCCCTTCCTTACACCCAATAATGTTACTGTATTTTCTCGTTATGCCGTGGGAATAGGAGACGCCTCGAAAAGTCAGCGGCGGACGATCATGTTTTTCATCGAGCTCAAGTACGATAATAATACACCTGATGGATCAAGCAGTTGATAGATGCAGATGTTAGAGGGGGAATTTCTTCATCTGAACACAACAAGCATCCATATGAAACGAACTGTTTGTATTATTTTTTCAGCCGATATTCGTAAGTACCGCGAGAATAGGAGACGAAAGTACAGTGTTGCTAGTCTGAAACACGTTCAGGTTGTTCAACAGAAACCTGATTGACACTGGTTGTTGGAATTGGTATCCTGTGATAAAGGGCAAGCCAAATACAAGTTGCGACCAGTTGTCATAACCAGGTCTGTATTTATCGTGAACAAATCCGGACCATTTGAGGATATCGATTAATTTTCATTCGTAAAATCTAACACAAACTACAGTTTTCATTCATAGCCCGGACACTACCGTTTCATTCTTTTTCACGAAAACAAGTTCTGGGCATCACAGAACACCAACGGCAAAACGAGTATTGTAATAGGAAGCGGCTGTTCTGCTGCAATCTGTTCTGTCTGGAACACATTTGTAACATAAATTTGTTCATGAAAGGTTTTTAGCTGATTAAGGAAAAAGGCTGAATGTTCTGCTTTTGAAGAATGTATCTTGTGGTTTGGATGGTGCAGTAACTCAAGTAATATTTTCAGTTTTTTTCATCCTTCCCGAAATCTCCATGTGACCATTGAAGGTCAGGGGCACCTGGTGTGTTTATATATCGATGGTCATAATGAAAACTTCGACGTAAGACATCATTGTTGGAACGATGGAAGATGGCATTTTTAGTTTCAAAGATTTTATGAGTGTTTCACTGAATTTGGAATCCGCAAATAGAGAGGAAATCCGGGAAACACAAAATATAATAACGAAGTGTCTAGCGTACAATAAATTTACATGAAAAAACACTGGGACGTAGATGCCTCCGTGTCTTTCGACGTTAGCAAATAGGTAAAGGATCAAGCACCCACGGTTTGGTTTGCCGTCTCTGGATAAAAATGTATATCGATTTGAAGACCTAACTGATAGTCTCAAGTGAGAGCAGTGGAAACATTGCGTCTAGACCAAAATAAAATGTAAAGGCGGGTCCATTAAATTTCTTCTGTTATCTGGGACTCTAAAGTTATGATTTTATCCTGAAACGTCAGGCGGCAACTTTCCAAAACATGGCTTCTCTGCAAAATCAAGGCTAACAGGTAATTAACGTCAAGTGACCAAACGCCAGTGAACACTTTCTGTTATAGAATTTGCAGAAGAGGAAATATCTGAGTTTAGGGACCGTTCATAATTTATGGCTAAGGGATGCGATGGTGGTTTTTATGGAATCGCATGAGCAATGTGAATGACACCCCTCACTGCCAATTTAATGAATAAGTGAAAAATCCATGACCTTGAGTTTGTGAAAAATAAGGTATGACCATAAAAATACTAAAAACAATTTTGAAAACGCAACCAGTATGGACATGAATTGCTGGACTGTGATAACGCTGGGTTTTCATTAGCCTGTCATCACACTTGTACATCAAGTGACGAGTGAAAACATGTCACGAGTGACAGAAACTCAACGCAACAAGGTCATCGTCGACTGTATCCAGGCGACTCTGTTTCGGCAAGGATCGAGACCGGCGTCAGACTCACACGAGAGGATCCGTCTAAGCGAAGCAGGTTTTAGCCGAAGACTACATGTACAGATTGTTCAGCTTCACCTGATGAAATGAATACTGATTCATTAAGTCAGTTCAGGTGTGATAATTTCAAACTTGCAGTCGAAACAGGATGGCATAATAATACACCGTATTGTAATAGACTTTGTTCATATTGTCATGATAAAGGCATGTCATTAGTTGAAGATGAAAATCATTTATTGATGATCTGTCAACGCTATAAAGATGCAAGAAATGAATGTTTACACTGTATTTATACGAGTAACCCGTGTAGAGAAACCTTTGTAAGACTCTTTTCAAGTAGGGATGAAAACGTTTTGATAAGTATTGTTAAGTTTTTGAAAAAGGTGTGTAAAATTAGAAATGCATAAATTCCAGTTATTATTCTACGACCTAGATCCAAATGATACTTGTCAGACGCATATAGTGTGTTCTTGTACTGTACTTCCGTCTGGCTTTGAACTTGTATTACCACAATACACTGTGCTCCAGGTTAGATAGATGTCTAAGGCAACAATTATGACAGTCACTTGTCACCAGCATGAAACAAAATATATATTGGTGTTCTATTCTGTAATGAAGACCATGGCCCTGTATACTGAATAAAGATGTCTGTCTGTCTGCATTGAGTGACCGTGTCACGACGGTTTGGGTCTATTACTGTGAAGGGGTGCACCTTTGTTAGTTCATTGTCAACAACAGCCGAGACAAGGTCGCCGTTTAACATTATCTGCCCCACTATTTAATGAAGCTAACTCGACCTGCCGTTTGTGCCAACTGATCTACCGGGCCATGCATATGTAGAGTAGCTCAGGTAAAGGCAAGGAACTGTGTTTCGAAGCGTCATTCTGAATGATTGGCATCATCCGCTGCGCGAAGTCAGTGGTGTCAAGGACACTGAACAGTAGCGAAGACGTGCGTGGTTTAGTGACGAGTCACAATTTTGGCTTCTCTGTACAGACTGAAGACGTCGTGGTAACAGAACAGGGACCGGATTCACTAAACGTCTTAAAATATTCTTATTTATACTTAAGTTTCCTGAGAATTCTTAGCATCATACACTTGGCGCATGCCCAGGGCATATCTACGGGACAAGTGTACACAGATGAAAATCTGCCGCCACATGTCATTCTCATTATGCAACGTGTAGTATGACCTCACTCACCCTGGGAGTGAGTTTAGTTTTACGCTGCACTCAGCAATATTCCAGCTATATGGCGGCGGTCTGGACAAGACTATCCAGTGATCAACAACATGAGCAGCGATCTGCGCAGTTGGGAACCGATGACGTGTCAACCACGTCAGCGAGTCTGACCACCCGATCCCGTTAGTCGCCTCTTACGACAAGCTAAGTCGCCTTTTGTGGCCAGCATGGGTTGCTGAAGGCCTATTCTACCCCGGGATCTTCACGGGTCACTCACCAAGACTGACAACGGTATGTAAGAGGAACCCCAACTTCAAAGAACTGCCATGCGCCTCAAGGTCTCCAAACCTATGCCCAGTCAAACGTTTATGGGATGCTCTTGATCAACGTCAGCGATCACGTCAACAACAGCCACGGAAGCTGTAACTGTTGGCGCAGGCATTGCATGAAAAGTGGACGAACATTGCCACTCGTAATCCGATTTGTTACATGGGGCAGCGTCCCAGCCAGTTCCCAACTTTGGAGCCCATGCAAAATGTGGAGAACAGATGCCCTTCACCTTGACATTAGATAGTTCTATGCGTGCGATGATGAAGCTCGGTCCATGACAATTTGAACAATTTATGATTATCTGTTAGTTATTTATATAGTATAAAAAGTACATACCTGAAGGATGATGACACTATGAGGATGAAACAACTTCTTTAATCATCCTGATCGATCCAACTTCTAAATGTCTCTCAAAGAAGTTACACGCCAGAAACCATTTTTGTGTTTCTTTTATTTGCAGAGCACACTGCTCACACATTCCTGGAAAAGCATATGGGATGAGACTGCTTTTTCCCATGAAATATTACGAAGCAAGACAAATCAAGATTCTACACATCCTCAATAACGGAGTATTTCATTCAGCAAATATGAGCTTACTTCTTAATTCTCATTTTGCCTCCTATAATATTTTGTACTAATTATATCATGGCTACATCGCCATGCGTGTGGCCGCTTTGTATGTGTGTTATGATATGTGGGTGTCATAAGTTAGGTCGCTTTGGAAATTTTTGATAACCTTTAGTCGACTTCCCTGTCCTCGAGCGTGATTGATTTCGGAGCGTTCCGTAGATAGACGGACGAGATTGTGAACGAGATTAATGTGTCCCGTGGTGCACACCAAATATATGCACATCGTCAAAAATCTCGCACTCACTTTTTTCTCTATGTGAAACTGGATCTACAACCTCATGAAAATGGTGCTTAGAAAGGCACATGTAAATGTTTAGATGGCCTCATATGCGCGTTCAGTCAGAAAATTGACTCCACAAGACCGAATTTGGAGACAAATTGTAGGTTTAATTGTACCTAGCTATGTTTATTCGGTAAGGGGGCCACCGGCCCTTTATACACATACACGTCACATGGATTCAAGACATGAAGCGCCATAAAAAGTGACGGATTGGAGACAGAGGTATAATTGTACAGAGATGTGAACACAAGATCAGCAGGATACAAAATATTTCATCTGTGTTGTCATAGCCAAACAAATATATTTAGCAAGGTTCTTTATAACGGTATTGTTTTGAGAAGTAAATAATAAAGCTAGCTTGCTTTCAGGATATACATGGAAAAAACGTGGTTTGAGAGATGCTCTCAGATCGTCATAGAATGGACATTCAGAATGGTATTCAGATTCGATCACTGTGGCACTACAGCGCCGTCCAGGATCAAGTTATGTTACCCCTGTCCATCCAATGCCACGGGAACTATGATGAGGTGAAGAGAAAAGTCATGGGAACGACACTTCCACACCATAGCGGATCCACCCCGAATTGTAACTTCAGCTTCAATGTTATGATCACATACTGTGCCATCTGCCTCCTCTGTATGAATTAGTGTGATGCAACAAAAAAACCTGCTTTCATCGAACCAGTGGGTCCTTCTCCATGTCCTCGGGTTTCACGGTGCTTGGCAACAAGCTAAGGAGACATGGTGGTGCTGATTTGTGACGAGTGGACGTCTACTTGGTTGTCTTGCTCTGTCCGACAGAATCGAGGCGTCATCTAATGGTGGTGACGGACACACTGCTGTACGAGTTTCATCCAAAGCGCAGCTGTATACGAGTTGACATTGGGATTCGCCTGGCACGGTCATCCCTGTCGTTGGTCTTTCTGGACGTCCAGAACTTGGTGCATCCTTCACTTCACCGGGAGTAGTGTGATGACACTGTGATTAATGTTCCGTTGCGCTCCAGTAAAACTTGACATACCAGTCTGGTGCATACCTGTAATTTACCATCTTGGGTTCAGAGGCACTGGACACTTGGGCATTTCACTGGTTGGTCAAAATTAGGCTTAACTTATACCTCCAAATTTTAGCTGTGTCTGCCAACACAACACACGCCAAAAGTATATATTACATAACAAATCTACACACGGAACATGCATGACAATAGCAAGTGTACACGCTCAGCTCGGAACAGGGAATGTTTGTGATATTATGTTTACAGATGGTGTCGTCCATGTTACGTATGTACGTGTAGTGTAAAAAAACCCACGAGCATTATATTCCTTACTTGTTTTTTGTACTTGGTTCGGAAGAATCAAAATACGGACGATCACTGTGCGTTTTGGTGGTTGATCGATCACACACACACACACACACACACACACACACACACACACATACCGCCAAAAGACGCGCAAAGAGTGTGAAATTACCGAGTGAAAACACGGCATATTTTCTCCTAACCATACATTCACAACAGACAACGATAACTCCAAAGGAAAGCACTTAGTGTGCTTATTTTTGACATGACATGAAAATCCAGTCAATTAATATGGAAATCACATAACGCATGACTTTTGTCCTTAAAGGGGAAACATACGTTAACGATAAACGTGACCTCCACTTGCATCCGCAACAGCTGTACTTCTCCTCCCCATACTGTTGAAGAGACGTCGAATGAACCTCCTGGAATTGTTGCTGTAAGGGTCAACAGCACTCCTTTGCATATGTTGCAAGTACGTACTCTGTTGGTGTATTTGTCTTTCCATCTCACCCCAGACTTGTTCAATAGGATTCAAATCTGGTTCAATACTGGCCAATCCAGTCTTGATGTGTGCGCTCTTGCGTTATCTTGCTGAAAAACAAAATGACGTCTTTGAGCGAACGTGGACGAATTACTTGTCTCAACACGATGTCGATATAGCCCTGTGCAGTAACCCCCCTACCACGACCTTGCCAACTGTTCTGAAAGACTGCATGTTGAACACAGCGTCCATAGCTTATGGCGCCCTAAGACATGAGGGAAGGCCCAGTAATAACGGAATTAATTAATATCAGAAACCAATTCAACACTGTGGGTTTACGCCATAGTAGATATTGATGAGTTTCGCGCTTCTTTTGGCGCTGAGTATGGCAATAACATACCATCCGTCGGTGAAAATACATATTCACTCGAGGAAGATATAGCCTCATGAGACCTCCATGAGACATTAGTGGTATCTGGTAAACACAAAGGTAAAATATATTCAATGTGTAAGTCTGACTGAGTTGGATTTTACATCGCTTAATGCAATAAGCAAGCAATATCACGTAGAATCGGGTTTCACGCATTGTACCCATGAGTGGATTCAAACTCGGGTCTTCAGCGTGACAAGTAAACGCTTTAGCCACTAGGCTGTCCCACCGCTCCCTGGCGTTATAACCCGTTCACCGTTTCCCTGCATGTCATATAATTACAGCTGCTACCTCTGATATTGACACATCGTGATAATAACGTGCATTTTCCAATAGAAAAGGACGATGCTTGGTTCTCAGTAAAAAGTGATAACACGGAGTTCATAGCTTGCGGTATATGTACTTAATTTACGTTTGTTTAATGCAGGTAAATACATATACATTAATTTCTCTGTGCAAACCTGTGAAGTCCATGGTTAGCAATGGTTTTCAGGAACCCAAGCTTGTATGGGGAGACTTACGGAACCGCGCGTCTTCGTTTCCAACATGTATAGACTGGTGCTTATGGTGTTAGCGTGGGAATTGCCACTCTCGGTCACATGGCTAAGTAGGGATGATGACGATGACGATGACGATGACGATGACGATGACGACGATGATGATGATGATTTTTATGCAGAAGCATGTACAATGTGAACGACCTCTTCCCCAATGTTAATGTATGTGGTGACCCCATCACTCACTCACTCACACACACACACACTCACTCACACACATACACACACACACACACACGCACACACACACACACACACATAAAAAAAATCGACCCCTCCCTTATCTTTTTTGCACTCAACACTCATCTTGACCATATACCATGGACGGTACCTCAATATGGTTCGTCTATCCATGTAATAATGGTATAAAACAATGAGAAAATAACGCACGCAGAAATGGTTAAGAGGTAGATTAAATATTACTAGGTCTGAATTCCACGTGTAAATGTCAGCTAACATGCTTGAAACTTGATAAAAGGAGTCGGTGGGCGTCAAACGTCACGGCTTGAAGGCGTATCAGTTGAACATATCAATGTCAAATACAATACAAGATATCAAAAATTTAACTATGAGCAGGAAATAATATGTTATAGGTATTATATATAACATGTTTCGTGATTAAAATCATTAATCGAATAGGAATACGAATTGTGCTAGCGGTGTTAGGGATAGTAACTGCACGTATCCATCGGCCTCAGCTTGTCTATAGTTCTGTGGTGGATATGACGATAAAGTAAACATCATACATGTTAAAGAAGGGTAGACAACACGCACCGACAGGTGAACTTTTATACGTATAGATCTAAGTATTCAATGGACAAATACCATCTTATAAATAAGGTACTGGTTACCCTGCACGAACACAACTCTTGTCCACCCACTAAGAAACAAAATCACAATATATCACTAAATAAGTAAATATCTGCTGGAATGGAAACAAACTACGATAAATATTTTAAAACATTTCGTAGACGACTGCCCTTTGAGAATAATTAAGAGTCGTTTTATGTTCTTTCCGACACGCTGCTGAAACCGTACGATATATATTAAAACGTAACCAATTGCAATGCGTTAAAGCCATGCCCGTTGTTCGTAAGTATATTTATGCCACAGTTTCCGGAAAGTCTCAAACGTGTTAGGTTCTCATACGAGAAACACTTGCAGTCGATGCAGACAGTATCTTGTTACACCACCAGACGAGCAGGCCAGCGAGTTCAACCGAGCACTAAGATGACCTTTCGTGTCAACCAATAGGAACAAAGCTGCTTTCCTACCACTGGTTCTATGCAACTGATTCAGATTGATGTTAATTTCGTGACGAGAAGATCTACATGGTTTTAGTTTGGAATGGACCATTTGAACTGCTATTTTTCATACATCCAGTATACAAATGTTTGATAAAATAATTTTAAAACAAATTTCAGTGAAGATATTTTTGGATCAACACTTTTTAATGAAATAGTGAAGCGTGTAGCAGAGTTGTAATAATTCTTTAAAACATGTTTCTCAGCTTAATTGGTGAGGAAATGCAAGTGATTCCAACATGCGATCTTGGCGCGATTAATTAACGCAATTTTGATATAATCAGCGAGCGTGGATGTGAAGTTGAAAAATTAAGCTTTAACAGGCTGAATCTTGAATTCGGATCCTTGATCAACGAATCTTGACACGACAAAAGGGTGCAACTTTCCACAAAATCTTACGCTTTGGACCGCAACTAATTTGACGTACAAAAGTACACGTCGAGTTTTTGTTATTATTTTCAAAAACAAACAAATAAAGGACATACATATTTTGAAATGTGATTTATCATTACTTACAAGACAAAATCCCACTTAAAGCACATGGTGTGTACTTACTTTCGTTCGTCAGTTTCGGGTGGTCAGGCTCTCTGACTTGATTAAGACTTGTTATAGCATTCCCACTGCGTAGGTCGATGCTCATGCTGTTGATCACTGGATTGTCTGTCCAGACTTAATTATTTACAGACCGCGTCCATACTGGTGTAATATTGCCGAGTGCCACGTAAAACAAAACTCACTCATATATTCTCAAGAAATACAGAACATAATTTAATACCAGTGCAATTTTCTCTGATAGCAGCATGGTTCATTTGAAGCTCCATATGGCGTCATATGTAGAGATGCTTTTAACATCTCAGTTTATCAGTTTGGCTCTTTTCAAATCATCAGTTTCACAACTGCATAATTATCGAGTTAAAAATGACCCCGTTCAATTCAGTGTTTA
Source organism: Haliotis asinina (assembly GCF_037392515.1). Classification (NCBI taxonomy): domain Eukaryota; kingdom Metazoa; phylum Mollusca; class Gastropoda; order Lepetellida; family Haliotidae; genus Haliotis; species Haliotis asinina. Next base: position 23,896,752 of record NC_090281.1, on the reverse strand, counting down.
TAATAAATCGTTGCTGTTTCATTGATATGACTATACGAAGCTGACAAAGGTTAGTTCAACACGCCATTCTTACATAAGGAGATAAATATAGGTTTGTTTGTTGCATCACGCCGCACTCAACGACATTCCTGTTATATATGGCGGCAGTCTGTAAATAATAGAGGGAATCAATCACGTGATCAATACCATACGCATCGATGTATGCAAATAGTATGACATGTGTCAGCCAAGTCAGCCAGCCTGACCACCCGATCCCGTCAATCGCCTCTTACGACAAACACGTGTTACTGAAGACTAATTATAACCCACATTTTCACGGGTGATATTAGAAAATATAGGCAAGTCCTTGCTTTTGGTGTGAATTAATGTTTTTTTGTATTAGTAAATACTGGGTTTCTTTAAAGACATTTGTCAATGTAACAACTATTATCAAGTGGAAAGGGGAGGTAAGGGTAGCGCTTAATTCGTTTGCTCGTCACTTAAAGCCTGGGTTTGATTCCCCACATATATTGTTACAATGTATGAAGTCCATTTCTGGTGTAACTCGCAGTGATATTGCTGGAATATTCCTTAAAGCGGCATAAAAACATGCTCAATGAGTCAGTCAAGTGAAAATATGTCTATTTGCAAATAATAAATTAGGTTTCAGAACACACCACACCTCCCCATCCAGCGATGAATAGTGGCTAATTACACATCTTTACAACACTCTGATTCAGAAACGGTTTCTAAATACACGAGTGACTAAACAGGTCAGCCCCGTTAAGCGTTATAGTGACATTTTTTTCGTGCGATATCACTGATCCACGACCCCCAGTGCAAGAAAAATCGTCTTCCGCTTACAGATTCTTGTCCTAAACATGACGGACGATAAATACTATCAACAAACGTTCCAAGAGAACATACGGTATTCCCGGTCGAAACACCCTGTCATACAACTACTAGTGGAACATTGCACAACCGTCTTTGTTTTGCAAATCGCGCGAGAGCTATGAGAAAGGGTATCTGTTCACATAAAAATCATCCATGTTTTCCGACCCATGTATTTTGTGATGACATAAAGGGATTTTTATCGAGCATAGAAAAGCACCAGACCGAGTCAACAGTCTCTTATTGGATCATCTTTTCTGGTGTCTAGAGATCAGCTGGTAGGCGTTGTATTGAAAATAATATAGCAATACAAACGTACGATACAATCTTCACGCTTTACGAGTACTTAGAAATTGCTTCATTCTTCGGTCACGTGTCGATTATTATTCCTTTGCAGTTTGCTTTACCGCACTTGCGTATTAAAATTATTCTAGCATATGCGTAAACTCCCATCGAGGTACACGTTTTGTGTTTAAAGTATCAATATATTATTTATTTATGCAGAAAATAACGTACGCATAGTTTTCAGTAAAATTTGGCAATGCTTCAAAGTTATACGAAGCACAAATTACTTATGCACTGTCTTGTCTAACCGAAGACCGTAGAATCGTTTGAAATATGTCAAGAGGAAAATACTTTTCTTGAATTAGAACCAATCAAAATACATCATTTTCGTCAATGCTGAGATGCTGTTTTGGGGAACAAAAGCAATGGACACCTTGCAAAATCAGCTGTCAAAACGATTTAAATACTGTAACTTGACATCTATCGGGATGTAGCTGCACGAAATCCTCGGAACAGTTGGATATTCTACAACAGAGGATGTAGATATGCTATTATAGTGCATACTCAATGCCATGTTGAAGCAGACGATGGGCTAATATGCCCCCAAAATGAGAACCATCCTCGACCAAAAAATATTCAATTGACACGGTCGATGGTTTGGGGATATGCATCATTTGTTAATAACCGGCTGTCGAACAACCTTTGGTCAGTCATGACTTGTTTCACGTCAAGAAATATCTTCTTCGCTGCTGTTTTCCTGACAGCTTGGGACCTTTCCAACGCATCTTGCAGTGGTCGGAAAATCTTGAAGGGTCAGCGCGGCCAAATATCCGATGGACCAGATATTTATTCAGCAAATGCACATTGCGAATGGCTTATTGACGGTACGTAAATATATTAGTTTATTGTCTTAAAATGCTGCATGGCGTGGTCCATTTGTAAAGTTAATATGATGTGCTGAATGCCATCACATGAGACACATACAGTTAGTTCTGCTCTCATGTTTATCACTGATACTTCAAGTTGCACTATTAGCATAACACTGCTCTGTGGATGCATTCTGAGTATTTTATTATACAAAATTGTGTCAGTATATGTCACACGCTTTAATGTATGTAGATAGTGGACACAGTAAATATCAAAAGATCCATCTTCTAAACTGCCATAGCACATTCAGTGACACACTTATTAGTGAGACTTTGTACTGTTTCTAATGTTCAAGGGTTTGTAATCAAACTGGAGTTAAAAGTTTATTTATTTATTTCTTATGATGTACATGTCAGTTATACACATTCATGGTAACAATAACACTTTCTACAAAACGCCAAAGAAGTAAACAAGCTTTTAAATGTCCCTTATATGTCAACATGATGAAACAGCCAGTCAAGGATATTGTTTGTGTCATCTGATGATGCTATTGCTTACTCACACACAATCTCATTTTTTGAGTGAATGGATATTTAATTTGACTTCAGTCTTAATTGTGGAAAATGGTTTGAAACACTGTCATTTTATTCAGGACAAGGCAACATGACCTTATTCATGAAGTACAAAATTGTATGGGTTAGGCCAATAATTAAGGATGCTCCATACAAATTGTATGTATAAAATTAAAACAAATGTATCAATGTCAAAATTAGCCAAACAACTCATGACCAATCTAACTGTATCTGATGCACTGTTTATCAATATTACTGACACAACACATCACAGTTGTTTTCCTTAACACTTGAAGTCATGTTAGCATGTTAGCAAAGTTAATGTACACATTTTACAATATCACTTTTTTTTATCAGTCGAACACAATTCCCTTATTATGTTCCATTTGCAGCCAAATATTTACGACCTTACACAAATTCTACAATAAATGCTGGCTAAGCACTTTTATGAAGATTTTATATTTTATATGTAGTGAATTTATAATTACAAATGATGGTAGACTATGGTGGATTTTGTGTGAACTTGATGTAGAATTTCCACTTCCTCTGCTTAAAAGTACAGTTGTAATTGGAGTAATTTATGATGATTTCTTAGAAAATTCTGTGTCCAAACAGAACTGTACAGAAAGAGTTATGTCCCTTTCATATAGTATAGCTCCATCCCACGTATGATATGTGCCTGTTGTTAAGAAACAGTTTGACAGCAAATATGTTCAAGTTTAATCACTTTCTTCTTTTACTTATTTTAATGCATAAGAAAGCCAGTTAAGACATAATTAATAAGTTTCACTGCAGTTTCTTATGTTTGTTTTATGACATGGATATTAACAATGGTTAGTGGTTTCAAGTTAAAATTTGTTAAGCATGCAAACTGTGTATCAGTTTCCAATATATTTGATATATTAAATTGAAATTGAATACTGTTTCCATAAGATAGTCAGTCTATGACATTTCATAGTAGTCTGAATAAGAAGTGGTAAGTGAAAAGTGTAGTAAAATTCTGTTCAGTCCAGTAAACTAATCTACAATATCTGTGTAAAAATATAAATTTTTGCCAAGTTTAGGTTTTCAGACCCATAGTATTTTAGCATTTCTCAACATTTTACGATACATAATGATTATGATCACACTCTTTGAGGATGTTCTTGCAACATGGCAGAAGCACATTTTACTCACTATTCATCCAACTGTATTTTCAATGTGATTCTGTCCTTTCAAAAACAATTCAGTTATAAGAAGTTCATATATTCACCAGTTCACCAGCATCAGCATGTTGAAATGTATACACATCACATTGATTCAGAATGCAAACATATTGTTTTATGTAAGCAAGAATATTTTTCTCATGGGTAATCAAATGAGGATTGTAATTATGCCTTTTGCATTAGTATGTTTTCTAGTGCTTCCTTTAAAAGCTGTCCACTGATTTCCTTTTTAACTTTCTCAACTCTGCTAACAGATATTCATTATCATAAAAACTTGCATTAATTGTGATAAATCTTGATTCTGATTAGTCAATCAGAGGAATCAAATTATGGTTACCACTTCTAATTGGATCAGATGGAGTTGATGACTAATCCTGTTATGGTTTATTTATATATTCCATGCTTTGATCAGCACCCCGTTATGAATTCAGTTCATTATTCATTGTCACTTTAAGAGAGTGAATTTAGTTGGGCCTAGTTTGTTGTTTGCCTGTGTAAAATTGAATATGTCCAAGTTACACAGTGGTATAAATTGTCTCAATTTGGAAAGCCCCTTTCAGCTCTGTCATTAAGCCCATAAGGGGCGTTGTATTGATTATTTGTATTATTTGCTCTGTGGGAAATATCATCAAAATGTTAGTATTTTTACTACATATATTCGTGTTGGGAATTGGTTGAAATCTCACAAGTGATAATTGGCCAATGAGCAATCATCCAAAAAGTATTTTGCGTCATTTTCAGATTTTCTATCCAGATTATTATTGCGGACAAGTGTAAAATGGTTATCTGTTGTTTTTTGTTTATTTAGAAACTGTGTATTTCTAAATTTCACATCCAGTGTAAAGCGATTCAACTTGATACTTTACAGTGATAGCTAATATATCATGAACATAAACTTCAAGAGATATTCAGTCAGGACTTCTCAGTATGTGAAGAGAGTGTTCTAAGAATGAAACATGTTTCAGGCTTCAGTTTTCAACTTCAGCCTTTCAACTTTTAAGATAACTTTCATTGCCATGTGTTTCAAACACTAGTTTGATTGTGAGAAAATCTGATCGATTGCGTGGTTGTTTGGTCACTGCGAGCTATCTTTGATTATTTCAAGTAATCGGAGGCGCTGTTCACCTCCTGTTGTAATTGATGCAGCAGTACAGTGAGTGAGTAAGTGAGTTTAGTTTTATGCCGCACTCAGCAATATTCCAGCTTTATGGCGGCGGTCTGTAAATAATCGAGTTTGGACCAGACAATCCATTGACCAACAACATGAGCATCAATCTGCGCATTTGGGAACCGAAGACATGTGTCAACCAAGTCTGTGAGGTGGATCACCCGATCCCGTTAGTCGCCTCTTACAACAAACATTGTCGCCTTTTATGGCAAGCATGGGTTGCTGAAGGCCTATTCTACCCCGTGACCTTCATGGGTGTGATGCAGCTGTACAGATGACTGCTACAGTCCATAAACTTTGACGACGACTTATGTTTAAGAAATGTACGTTTTTTGCTCAATCATTGTTAGTAGGCATTTAAGTCATGATATTTATAATTATTGGCTGGACTTGCAGTATACAGAGTTGTCGGAACAACTGTAATCAAAGTATGTTTTACAATAATTTGGGGGCAGAAAATATAATAGAATCTGTGACATGAAACTTAGGTATCTCGTTGACTGATGTGACCTAAAAATAGTGTTGTGTGGTGCAGAACCTAAACTTGTGAACCTTGCTCGGTTTTCTCAAGGGTGCCATTGTTTGCTGTTATCAGTGTTTCCAAATTCAGAATGAAAACTCATTCAATACATTGGAATCAGTGCTACTCCATGCAATATCTTTAATTACAGGAGCAGTAAAGAGTTGTCATTTATTTTATTATTGTATTAGGATTAAAACTGACAAGCTTTCAGTGTAGTTGTTATTTACCTTTGGATTTAACTGATAAACATGATAAATTTGACATTCGAAAATTCATGTCTTGCAGATTATATTAAGAATTATATGAAAAATTAAGTTCAGTGCTGTCAAATCTATTGGTTGTCTGTTATTACTTTGAAAGTGTGGCATGTTCGTCAATCTACTTTGATGTGTTTACTTTTCTTCTACTTTTTGTTCAATTCCCCACACGGGCACAATCTGTAAAGCCTATTTCAGGTGTTTCCTGCAGTGATATTGCTAAAAGTGGCGTAAAACCATACTCACTCACTCTTCTAGTTTTCCTCTCAGTAAACACCTCTATGGTCAAGTTGGTAGAGCCACAGTGCAGACAGTATGTCAGTGGGATGACCCTTATCGTCATCATGCCATGAGACTTTAAGAGATGATACTTGCTGGACTGAATAGGGGTATAATGTGTTGTAGGTGTTGCCTAAATGTTGTAATGCAGTATCTTAGTGGGCTAGCACTATACTGGTTTGTTCTGTTGATTTATGCCACACTCAGCAATTTTCCAGTTATATGTAAATAAATCTTGACCAGACAATCCAGTGGCCATCAGCATGCAATTGTTGACATCTCGCACCGGTCCTTAGAATTGAAATATCTTCAGAACTGTTGACTAGATTCTTCTCATATGTGGTGCCTAGGTTTATCACAGTGAGAAAGGTCACAGTCAGGTTTGGTGACATTAGCCTTCATTTCAAGTTAACTGGATTTTCTTCTTTTTGACACCAAGCTTCATCTAGGGAATTCACAGAATCCAGTCGATTTTGGTGACCTTTACATAATTATCAAGATCATGGCGACACTTTGAAGACTTCAGCATATTGACCTGTATGTTGTGCTTGTCAGAGAGATACATCAAGAACCATTGAATGGATTTCCTTCATATTTGACATAGGGCTTCATCCAGGGAAGGTCCAGGGCCCAGTCCATTTTGGTAACCTTCACGTAATTTTCAAAGTCCTGGCTGAAGATGTCAGCATGTTAACTGCATGCTAAGATTGTCAGCAAGATATCTCAAGAAAGGTTCACTGGATTTTCTTCTTCTTTAACTTCATCTTAAACTAAGACCTTCTTTTTCATTCCTTTTTAAGTTTGATTTGATAATTTCATTTGATAATTTGCATCTGGGGATTATGTCACCTTAGAGACAATGTTTGTTAAACTGCATTTCTCTTAGATCCCCATTAAATAGTTGAAAGCCCAAATACCACTTGAAGGGATTGATTTTGCTTATCCAGGCTGCTTAGTGCAGGTAAATATTGCAAATTATACAATAGCAGGTAATGCTTTTTGTCAAATTGTACGCATTACAGGTAAGCCTTTCTCCCACAAGTGCATGATAGCACTTTTATTAATATAAAATTCCTGTATTAAATTGATCGTCATCTTTTGTATCAGGTGAATTAATTTCTGGAAGATAGCAAAACAATTGTAGACAAGTCAAAGAAAAGATATATCACACAATTTTGAGACATTCATGATCGAGTGAGTGAGTTTCATGCCACACTCAGCAATATTCCAGCTATATGGCAGCAGTCAGTAAATAATCGAGTCTGGACCAGACAGTCCAGTGATCAACATCATGAGCATCAATCTACGCATTTTGGATGCCATGACATGTGTCAACCAAGTCAGTGTGTCTGACCACCCGATCTCATTAGTCACCTGGTACAAGCATAGGTCACTGAAGCAGAGATGGCAACCGTCCTGAATTTATCAACTGCCATTCCAACAAAGTCCAATTCATTCCAGTTTCTTTCAAAATATCACAAATATATAGATGGTCTTACTTACTTGAGGGGTAGGATCATCTTTGACTATGAATAATGATAGTTAGATAAATATAACACTTTATTTACAGAATTTTTCACATTACACTAAGGGCCATTGGTCACTCTATGACTATGACTTGTAATGGTGGTTTTGCCCAGCAGAATTAAAATGCCAGCAACCACCTATCAAAACTCCTCTGAGACATATGGCATTTGTGGAGATAATGACATTAGCCCTGAATGTTCCTGTCACCCTTTGACTCCTGTTAGTGACAGTGATAACATGCAGCAGTCAATATTTTGATGGTGCAGCCTGTTTTACATACTTGGTTGTACCTAGTGCAGGTAGTGAAAAAACAAACTCATGTCGCAACTTATAATGACAACATTCTATAAGCTTGTAATCCTACCTTGATAAACATGATTAACCATGAGAATACTTTGACCTATTAGTCACTGGACAGACAAACTGAAGCTGGAGCCAAACTTTAAATTATGTGAATTGGACTCATGAATCATGATAATTGCATGTAATTTGTTGCATTTACACCCAGTGGCAAATTAAACGTGTTATGTGCACATGTTGAACATAAAAATTAACAGACTGTCGTAGTGTTTAATGCACAGTTTATGCTAGTTGTTACCAGTTATGATTCTCATTTCATTCCAAATTTGACCCATTAAGGTATGGGGTAGAATAGACCTTCAACAACCCATGCTTGCCATAAAAGGTGACAATGCTTGTCGCAAGAGGCAATTTACGATCAGGTGGTCAGGCTCGCTGACTTGGTTGACACATGCCATTGGTTCCCAGTTACGCAGATCGATGCTCATGTTGTTGATCACTGGATTGTCTGGTCCAGACTGGATTATTTACTGACGGCCGCCATATAGCTGGTATATTGCTGAATGCAGTGTAAAACAAAAAGCACTCACCCATTCTTGAGTCATTTGCAGGCTGTACAGAGTTGCATCCCCATGGTACATCACAAACATGTGATTGCTGATTGGAATCTTGTCTCTACCTGACTGTTTCTAGGTCTTTTAGGGTAAGCTCTATACGTGTGATGGATTTCACATGGTGTCTACTGATATCAAAGATATCAACAAGCGTTGATGTAATTACAATCAGTAGACATGAGGGTAAGATTCTTTTTATCATCCAAAATCATTCTTCATTAGTTTTCAATGAAAAATTCACGAACATGTTCATCCAATATGATAGCAATTTCCAAGACCATGTTTGGTAATTTTCGCAATGTAGTTAAAAATACTATGAACATATTTCTATGCTTTATGTTACTATACATTAATAGTTTTGTTAATGTTATTGGTCATATATTTTCATTTGTTTGACTCTTAAACTGTATAAATAAATAAATAAATATAGATTGGTACCAGCACTCGTAGGGATAAACAGTTCGGAAAATCATTTTTTTAACAATCACATCTGAGTCCTGACAGTGTGCAATGCCATTGTTTCAAAAGAAAGGACAGTAATTTGATTACCTTAAACCAAGTGTTACACTTTCACAATATATTGAAATATATATTACTGTATGCCATCACATATATATCACATATGAAGATTTTGGCAATACCCAACCATGGTATGTGTGTGAATTTTTATGAACAATCACTGACGTTCATTGGTTTCATTATAAGTATCAGTTGATAAAGAAATAGCATGTTTTGTATGTTGAGTTAATCAGTTATGTAGTGTTGGCAATTATGGGGTCTTGTGGTCCCTTGTGGGCTTCTCTTCTGATATTTGAATCCTGAGATCAACAAACTTTCAACGATAGAGTTATAACAATTACCCTTTAACTTTCATGTTTAATTTCAAGCTGTCACCATATTTATGGGTAGGAAATTAAATTAAATGCGTAAGTATTTCCTTTTGTTAGATGTCTTGGAATCAATTACAAAGTATTGGACTTTTTGTCATTTTTGTAATTACAAATAATCATATGACAAACCTATGAGGGTATTTTTAAATATAGAGCTGTATAACCTCAATTAACTTTACATTTTAAAAATTCCACATGTTATTGATAATCAGTATATGAACATGTGTATAAATACTTATGAATTTAATTAGGTCAGTGTATATTAGCTCTTGATGATCAGTAAAGAGATAAACCTACTGTGCGGTTGCTAGGTTACCTGTAGATTTTATTGTACAAAATACAAATTGTAATTTAATGCGGAGAACTTGGAATCGCAAAGCCAATCACGTTTTTTGTGGTAACAGTAAAGGGATGTATTTTCTAGGCAATACAAACTGACCCAGCAAGATGTTATTACATACAGGACATTATATGAGTGCCCATGTCATGCTATGTTACAACATGAGTGCCTAAATGTTGGTATTTCCGGAGCTAGAGTGAGTGATATACTGACATTTAGGCATGAGTGTTGTAAACATAGTATGTTATGGGCACAAAAATAATATTCTGTTTATTACCAAAGTTGTTAAATTGAGGAAATCTTCTTTCAAACCTGGGCTGGCTACCCGCCGTCGCAGCATGCAGAACACAGTGTCCTAGAAAAACTGTAATGTCATGGCGCCATGACAAAGTGATATTTTGCCGTAAGGCATTGTATGAAAACGGAAATCATATGAACCCCGATATGTTCACCCTCGTAGGTACTAAAATATTTAATGTATACGTCAAAATATATCAAGCATCCAACAGGTTGAAGCCATGGTCACTTTGACTAGAATAGCCATGTCACCATTAAAATATTAACATGGGGAAGTACACTAGTGCTTAGTCTCTGAATATATCATTTTGATAGTTACAAACTAACGCATATAAATTGAATTTGAAAAGGAGCCCAAGGGAGACCAGATATTCAGCCTGGTCCTGAGAAAATCTGGACTTGCTTCATTTGTGGCTTTAGCATTACAGGGAGAGCTTGGCAGAAGGGAAAAATAATGTGGTTCCGGGAATGAGACAGACTAGGGTAACCAAATTTTCAAAAGATTATGATGAATGGAGAAGGTTGAATGAATTGAACACGAAGTTTTTGTTTCAGCTGCTTTTACACATTTGTGAAGAAACTGGTTGATGCAATTACTTAATCCGTTCAGGTTTCTGGGTACATGAGTGTATGCTTCATTATCTATATACAATGGTATTTGAAATAGAGATTTTTTATGGCAAGTCTGGAATATTGCTTAAATGTGACATTAAATAAACAAATAAGCCAGCAAACCAGTGAACATCCTTGGGCAAATGAATAAGCTCTGCTGATCTAGATATGGTCACCACATCAAACCCATGGACTGTGTTAGATTTGGGTGAAATTTTGAGTGGGTCCAAATTGATGAAAATAATGTTTCTGGACCCCGTCCAATGTTAAATAGATGGGCAGATGTTAAATAGAGGGGGTCCTCACTGAATTTGATGAGTCAAAACACTCCAAAACCCTCTCTTGAGCCAACACTGCATGGAGATCTAGGTTTGATTACTTCAAATTTGTCTCGTAAACTGCGACTTGGTTGATTTACGTCATTGTATCTCAGTTGTGTAGATCAATGATCAAGCTGTTTGTCGTTGCACTGTCTGGTTGAGGCTTGTTTATTCACAGACCATCACCATATATCTGAAATATTGCTGAGTCCAGCATTTATTGCAAATATATGTTTCTTGCATCATTGCACAGACTACATATCAGTCATTATCTAACCTTGCTCATGAATGTCTATTTCTGATGGGCTAAGCGCTCTTCTATTATTTTCAATGCACCCCACTAAAATCGAGGTATATTTCAATGGAAACTCATTCGGTACTTCATGGTAGTACTTTACTATCTCAATTAACATTGAATCACACTTGAGAGATGGAAATTACCGATGTTTTCTGTTTGCAAATTAATGGAAGGGAGAAAACTCTAAATCTATTTTTCTTGTGTTGTCTGCAAAATCAAACGAGAACTACAAATCGTTTTGACTTGCATTCCAATCGAAAATTTTGAGAAAATGTTCAAATGTAGTCCCTGTGAATATTGAGAAGAGAAATTACACCATGGTGGCTTTATATAAGCGGGAAAACAGCAAAATGCAAGGTTCGAATCGTTTGATTCTCACCGGCTGACTGAAGTGTATGATCCAGTACCCATGCTTCAAACAGTTCAAAATGAACATTGAGGTGTTTGGTAAGATAAATACATTGTTCACTGGTTCCTCAGGACCCATTGGCTGATGTACCCTTCATGTTTGTACATCACCCCATGCCCCCCTACCCCTCCCTTCGTGACCAGTGAACAACTTATACTGTCCATCTGGGCTAGAAGTGGAAGAGTATTTCAGTGGCCTCCCTGCTTATACTGGTTGGTCAGATTGTAAGCACTACATAGATTTAAAACTAATTCAAACATGGCACCAACTACAAAACTCCAATGCTCTCTGGGGTAGAATGGGTCTTCAGCAACCCATGCCTGCCACAAAAACTGACTTTCTTTGTCGTAAGAGGCGACTAACGTGATCAAGTTTTCAGGCTGAATAATGTTTTTTAGTTGTTAATACAACTGTTGCATATTGTTTCAGCAGCTGGATGTATGGATACATGTACTGAAGTTTATAAGCTCTTGTGATGTTGATAAGAGGGAAAATTTAGTTATGAATTGTATTTATTGTGATTTGTATTATCAGTGATAGAAATTAACAGTCACCCCAGACTCCCAATGTGAGTAGAACCTTGTCTTGGTGAATAGGAACCATACTACTGGTGGTCCGCTGGGCGACAAGAGTATATGTCACTACTGATTATAAAGATGGTGTTTAATATAAATTGAGTTTTCACCACAACATTTTCCTTAACTTGGCCAGTAGAAAACAACTTGGGATAGTAAGTTTTTATGTTTACTGGCCATAAGGGCTTGTCTGAAAATAAGGTTAATTTCTATCACTGTTTTATGGTTTATTTCAGTATTGTTGTCATTCATGCATGCTGCCATTCATACCTTTCCTGCCTGACGTTCCTAAAAAGTACCTGTATTTAGAGAGGGTTTTCAGATGTTAGGTCTTTTGTGACTTGACATGAGGCAAATAATTGTGTCATAAGTAATTGTTAGTAATGAAAATATATTTTTTATGGCAAATTGAGCAAATTGTGGCAAATATTCTCCTTACCATATGCACAAAGATAGCTTGGCAATGAATTGTTTTAAATTAAATTTATGTGTAAATTTAACTGTTATGCCATTTAAGAAAGATTCAAGGGATGCAGATATATTTCTGAATGTAAAGTTCTTCTGTCAAGCAACATCGGTTTCTGTTAGTACTATTTCACACTGCTAGTCAGGAAAATGTGAGATCTTGTACCTCACATATTAGAGACACACTCCAAACCAGTCTTATTACGAAAAAACATCGTCTTAAACGTAGCGATATACAGCAGTAAGTGATGGCTGCATGTTTGAATGAAACAGCAGGCTTAGTTCCATGGTAACATCACACAACCAGCTGGAAGTAAGTCCAATGGGAGTATTTACTTACATTATAAATCATCTGTGATATGCATGATTGATGTCCCATGACCATCTGTTGGGATTAGTGACGAACAGATAAACAGATCAGAGTCATTAAAAGATATCTCTGTGACATTCTGAACTGCTAATGTCCCTTGTCGATAACATTTGGTGTTTGGTTAACCATTTATATATTACAAGACTTGATCCAATGTTGATATATCTGCTATAAATTAAATTATTCCTATTAACATGAAAAGAATTTGTTGAGACCAAAATTGATTGATCCATTTCTGACAGGTTGGTTCAGTAATGTTAATCTTAGCAGATAGGAACCAAGGATTATGCTGATAAAAATGATGAATGATTGTCAGTATTGGGCTGTATTTGAACCAAACTGAGTATGACCAGTTTATCCAGTTTAACTCATCTCGTATATTGTTTAGATGTTTGGGTTAGCAAGTGGTGAAAGAGTTTGTCACGATAAAAGGTGTATCTGGTTTTCTTAGTCCATTAAGGCAGAAGAGGTCCACCTAGTCACCTTAGTCCACTAAAGCTGATTGGTCAATCTAGGTACGTTAGTCAGTTAACACTCAAAGGTTTATCTAGTTCCTTTAGTCAACTAAGTCTGATAGGTCTGTCTAGTTCCTTTAGTCCACCAAGGCTGGAAGGGTATATCTGGTTCCCTTAGTCATCTAAGGCTGAAGGGTCTATATGTTCCTTTAGACAACTAAGGCTGAAAGGTCTGTCTAGTTCCTTTAGTCCACCAAGGCTGGAAGGGTATATCTGGTTCCCTTAGTCATCTAAGGCTGAAGGGTCTATATGTTCCTTTAGACAACTAAGGCTGAAAGGTCTATGTGTTCCTTTAGCCAACTAAAGCTGAAAGGTCTGTCTAGTTCCCTTACTCCATTAAGGCTGAAAGGTCTATCTAGTTTCTTTAGCCAACTAAGGGTGAACAGTCTCTCTAGCTCTGCTCACTTAGGCTGAAAGGGTATATCTAGTTCTGCGAGTCAACGAAGCCTGAAAGGTCTCTCTAGTTCCTTTAGTTAATTAGTACCGTAGTGCCTTAACTATGATTGAAATTTCTGTGTAGAACCTTAGTCATCAGAAACTGGAAGGTCTAGTTCCTTTTGTCTTCTAAAGCTGAAACTTCTGTTTATTTTCCTTAGTCAGCTAAGGCTGAAAGGTCTGTCCAGTTCCTATTGTTCACTAAGGCTGAAAGGTCTATTTAGTTCCCTTAGTCAACTAAGGATGCAGAGGTCTCTCTGCTTCCTTTAGTCCACTAAGGCTGAAAGGTTATATCTAGTTCCTTTAGTCAACTAAGGCTTAAAGGTCTATCTAATTCCTTTAGTCATCTAAGGCTGAAAGGTCTGTTTAGTAACCTAAAGCAACTACGGCTGAAAGGTCTGTCCAGTTCCCTAGTCATCTGAAGCTGGAATGTCTAGTTCCTTTTATGTCTTCTAAGGCTGCAAGGTCTGTCTAGTTCCCTTAGTCAACTAAAGCTGAAAGTTCTATCTAGTTTCTTTAGTCACTTTAGGCTGAAACAGTGTTAGATTTGGGTGAAATTTTGAGTGGGTCCAAATTGATGAAAATAATGTTTATGGACCCCCTCCAATGTTAAATAGATGGGCAGATGTAAAATAGAGGGGTCCTCACTAAATTTGATGAGTCAAAACACTCAAAAAGCCTCTCTTGAGCCAATACTGCTGAAAGGCCAGTCTAGTTACCTTTGTCGTCTGAGGCTGAAAGGCCTATCCATTGTTCAACTAGCTGCTTGTTTCTAGTAACATTGGATACTTCAGTAATGAAGACTATGGAAACTTCATCTGCTTCTGTAGCTCTAATGCCATAGTACAAAATTATTTTTTTAAAATTTCACAATGCTAAGGTAGTAGTGAAAATGCCCTCAATAGCGATCTGCAACTATTGACTTTCATTCAGTCTAATTGTCTGTGACTTCAGTTCAGATCATGAAAATCAGCAAAATTCTATTCAACACATTTATCTAATGGTCAGCATTTAATTTTACTGAAAATGGCATTTGGAACCAAGTGCATTTTAGTGTTTTCAAACATTTTTACGCGTCTTGTAAGCCAGATACATATACCACTGAAAATACTTCCAAAATGATGTTCTCCAGAAACTTGATGCCTGCACTACCGAAGTCGTCCTCCTTTATGTAGCTTGAATATTGTTGACTGCAGCACAACTCGGGTTCAATAATGACAAATTGTATGGATAACAACTCCTTTATTTTGTGAGTCTGTACTTGGTATCTATAAGACATTGTCATTATTGAACTTCCCAAATTCTAAATTGCCTCTCGGAGTTAATTCAGATACAATTAGGCAACAGGAAATTGAGAATATGATTTTATTTAGTGTATGCTTGAACACAATAGCTTTCATTTGTATTTCATTACATCCATGTTATGAGTGTACTGAAGCTGCTCATGAACTGCTTCACACGTTATTTCATTTGTGCTTCAGCTGGCGGACCCAACAAGACAATCCAGCTGGAGTTCAAGAGCATGTCGACAGAGTGCTCGTTTGACTTCCTGTTTGTGTATGATGGAGACTCTCACACAAGCCCGATGTTGGCCAGCCTCTCAGGGGACAGTCACCCATCGCCTGTTATCGCCACTTCCGGATATGTAAGTAGCAGGAAAGACAGTAGTTTTGTATCCAAAGCTTTTGTTTTCCAAAGGTTTATTTCAGTTGTGACCTTTAAGTTTGAGTTATCCGAGGATTGTCCTTGTGAAGAGCTTGGTTAGAATTGCAGAATTGTAGAACTGGGTGTCTACGTAAATTACGCAAACTTTTATATGAAGACTCCTATTAAGTCACATGTACCCTTAAATTTTATTGATGCTCAGTAAATTTGATCATACATGCGTACACACAAAATACATATATTGAGAGTTTTTATTGAAGCACATAAACCTGGCAACTTGCAGTCCATCTTATCTTTTCTCATTTTACAGATCAAACATAAATAACAAATATGTGAACCAAATTTTAAACCTTCTCATGTTTTACTATTAGTGTTAAATGACAAAATACCTAATTAAGTTGTAGTGAGGTGAGAACAATTTATTTAGCTACCAGAAGGAAACTTCAGATACCCATTTGGGATGAAAAGAAGCACAAGTGCAGAACTCAATGACACAGAAAGTTATCTGTAGCAATGGATTTTATATATTGGTCTGATTATTGATATGGTACGCTTACACTCTCTGACTAGGTTAATGCATGTCATAGTAGATTGATGCTCATGATATCGATCACTGTCTGGATATTTACAATTAGTTTAGAAGTTAATGCCATCATTAGGATTGTAACATTGTTATAGTATATATATTGACCTGTCATTGTATTGTATTGCCCTATGCGTCAGTCTAAGTAAACTTAGTCTCAGTGTATTTCGTTACACTACACTGAGTGTAACAAAACCTAGTAGAAGGTCGCGTCGGGTAAACTTTGAGTGACCAATGACCGTCCAATCAAATGCAAGATGGTTAAGTAGATTTAACCAGTCAGTATATACGCTTTGGGGTTTCTGTTGACATGGTTACCATTAGGTAATTTTTCCGCAAGATAACATCCTTGAATATTGCCAAAACACTATTTTGACCGTTGTCATGGTTGTATGTATGCTGTGTGCATCACCCGGAAGCGAGGGTATGCTAAATAGCTTTCGGAATCGTTCAGGTACGAACCTTTTCGAAATAAAAAGTTCAAAAGGTATGTGTGAATGTGCACTTCCGTGATTTGGTAAGCTGCATTCTGGTCAATCTCAAAGATTACCTGATGCAGCCTACTATAAGGTTGTGTTAGACTCAGTGATGGAGTGTAACGAAATACACTCCGACCAAGTTTACTTAGACTGCCCTATGCGTGTACCATCTCAATGAGAATTAAACATATGCAAAGACCGGGAAAGAGAACTTTCTCAATGGGCCATTTTCCGGATTATTAGCCATTTTCTGAATTTAGAATGGGCCACTGCCCTTGCCCCTGCCTCTCCCAACCTGTAGATATGCTTGAATAGTTGGTATGCATAACAATCAGTGTTTGATCATTTTATATTCCAGTATCTCATTGTGGACTTGTGCCTATTGCATTGAAATATGTGTAGTTTCATTGGGTTAAAAACAGAGAGTATTGTTAAGTGCATCCTGCAATGGACATCCTGTGTCTTGTTATCCCTTCTATATAGTTCAGAGACCCTGTCTGTGACAATATTAACTTGATGCCAGTTGTTTTTGCACTATAGACCCTTTAACTGCAATACTGTCAGAATGAAACTTTAGAGTATAGATATCACCCCTTCCATGTAATTATAGTCACATAGTTAGAATGTTTTAACATCAAGCATTAAACAACAAACAAAATTTAGCAGTAGGTTCAGGGAAGTTGGATTTAGTAATAAAGCATTGTTCATCTATATGGAACAGGTCCCTTTTTTCTCATGAACAGTGCAGTACACCATATTTGCCTTTTGTCAGGTATTTATGAACTTGAACAAAAATTATGTTTGGTTTTTCTGTGTTCTCCTGGAAAAGGCACATTTCTAAATGAAAGCAGGTTGTAAATTGCTTATGTTTCTTCGATCATCTTTATCAGTTCCCAATTTGACGGGACAGTGGGGTAGCCTAGTGGTTAATGCGTTTGCTTGTCACGCTGAAGGCCAGGATTCCCGATGAGTACAATTTATGAAGCCATTTCTGGTGTCCCCTGCCACAGTATTGCTAGAACATTGCTAAAAGCAGCATGAAACCACACTCACTCATGTGCTGACTCATAATGTGGACATTTCATTATTTTATTTGAATGTTATTAATGCTCACAGGATAAAAATATGCAGGAACAAAAGGGATATATATATGTTTGTGGATTACTTGGTTAGTATTATTAAAGCACATCTGTATTTTTAGATGCTGTTTAAGAACCAGTCCAGTTCTTGCTGATTACATGTATGTAATTTTGTCGTTTCAGATGTTGCTGTACCTGTTCACAGACAGAAACTATATGCGAGATGGCTTTGAGACAAACTACTTTGTCTATGACTGTCCCTGGAACTGCAGTGGGCGTGGACACTGCGTCAACCACACATGCATCTGCAACAAAGACTACACCGGTAGTGGTTGCGAGCACCGGCTCTGTCCAAACTTATGCAGCAACAACGGTGTTTGTGATAAGTATGGGGAGAAGAAGTGCCTGTGCAACGTGGGATACACTGGACAGAGCTGCAGCCTCTCCACTCATGACAACAACGGGACAGGAAAGTGGTACACGCTGGCCGAAACCGGCTACCCTGCTCGTACATCTCACACCGGCTTCTTTCATGACCAGACTGAGTGTTTATGGATGTTTGGCGGATATGATCTCAACAACGTCCTAGACGATGTAGTCCGCTACTGCATGAAGGAAAACAAGTGGGAGAGTCTCACAAAGTCTGGATCCTGGCCAGAGGGGCGACGTGGCCATGCAATGGCTGGTTTTAAAGAAGGGTTCTATATCTTTGGTGGCATCCTTGCAAATGACTCCCATAGTAATGAGTTGTGGTTCTTTAACCTGACCACACTTGAGTGGACCGAGAAAGCTTTAAACAGCACAGTCAAGCCGTTGCCAGTCACTGGTCACACACTGACCACAGTGGAAAAGTGGATTTATTTATTTGGTGGGAAGACGGAAGATCGGGTATTTATCGATCATATATACAGAATAGCCCTCTTGGAGGGGGAACAGTGGGAAAAGGTGCTGGTGAGGGGAGGTAACTACCCTCCGAAATGTCTCGTTGGGCATACGATGGTGTATTACAAGGAGGCCAAGTCTCTGGTGGTGTTTGGTGGATACAAGCAGAAAAATTCCATCATTAGTCACAGAATAAATCAACTTCACATGTTTCATATTGAGGACAATTACTGGTCACAAATCCATAATCAAGAGGTGAACCTGTCTAGTATTCCTGGTGATCGGGCCTTCCATTCCGCTGTCATTCTGGGCAATTACCTCGTCGTGTATGGGGGCAATACTCACCTTCACAACAGCCTGGAGATATGCTTTAACTCAGGGTTTCATTTCTATCATCTTGGCTGCCACATGTGGGTGAATCATACTCACTTCACTGGTGAGTTCTCAAGTGTCCTATGTTTTTTATATTGTTTTTTACTAATATTTCAGATAAAATATTTAGGCAATAACTAGCAAGTGACACTGACAGGGAATTGCGTAATTAATATAACAAGCGAAAGATAATGTGTTATTCCCCATCATGAGTTGTAAATAGTTTTTATTACCCATATCAGTTTTCGATTTAACAAACTAACACCAATATGAAGCAAGAGTATCTGCATGATAACAGTGTTAGTAGCTACACCAACAAGTTGGTCATGTCAATATTAAAGAAGATGTATATCAATAGAACCCTCCTCGTTTTTCAGGATGAAAGCAATAGTAACCCAACAACCCCCTAAAACACAATCGTGTCTAGAGTCTTGTTGAGCGGTAACATCCATCAACTTGATGTAGAACAGTAAGCAGTTGTAGCCCCCATTGTTTGCTTGACAGGTCTTTCAACTGCGACATTACCTAGGACTGGACGGTTTGGCCACATAGCAGTAGCAGCTTACGGTGATGTTATGTTGCTAGCTGGTGGCTACTCAGGAAAGGTTCATGGGGATCTCCTTGCTTACAAAGTGCCAATTGCAGTTGCTCATCACCAGGTAAGTAGCTAAGGACGTATATGATGGAAGCCATGTGCTTGTAGATTTGAGGATTAACTGGATGTGAAAATGGTCTTCAGCAAACCATGCTTTCCACAAAAGGCAACTATACTTGTCGTAAGAGGCTATTTACGGGATCAGTGGTCAAGTTTGCTGACTTGGTTGACATGTCATCGGTTTCCTGTTACGCAGATAAGTGCTCATGCTTTTGATTACTGGATTATCTTGCCCAGACTCTATCATTTTCAGACTGACGCCATATAGCAGGAATATTGCTGAG
This sequence comes from Haliotis asinina, assembly GCF_037392515.1. Taxonomy (NCBI): domain Eukaryota; kingdom Metazoa; phylum Mollusca; class Gastropoda; order Lepetellida; family Haliotidae; genus Haliotis; species Haliotis asinina. The sequence goes on along the minus strand of NC_090281.1, from coordinate 23,876,760 downwards.
TGTGACGTAAAACAAAACTCACTCACCCCATGCAATATACACGTGAATATCCCAGGTGTACTACTAGGGATTAGAATAGACAGCTTTGACAAAGGGCCATTTTCAAGATTATTAGCCATCTTCTGAATTTAGAATAGGGCACTGCATTTGTATCCATGGTAGACCTCAAAATTTTAATGGGCCAGTTTTTATTCCATTGTGCAGAATGGCCCATGGCCCGTGCCTTTTCCCAATCCCTGCATCAAAGTTTGTGGGAAATTGTGTGCCCAGCGTATCCCAATATTCGACTGCTTCTTTCTTCATATCCGCAATATTTCTGCACTATTTGGTTTGATCTGCCCTTTATTAGTCCCTACACATTCTCAATAGGGTTTACATCTGGGCTGTAACTGGGCCAGTCTAAAACTTGAACATTTTCATCCGACAACCACTTTTTATAAAGCCCACAGTGTGTTTTGGGAAAACCCAATTATCTTCAGACAGTGTTCAGGCTGATGAGAGTAGGTGATCTATTAAGATGTGAACATGTTGTCACTTCATCAAATTTCCGATCTGTAGTATTGATCTTCCTTAGCCTCCTTGCCCCTGCCTTGTGCTCAGGCCCAACTCCTGACTGAATATACTTCAAAGTTCTGTATCCTCTTGACAGAATGTCATGTCTTCTAGCTTACTCATTTGTATTAGCCACGCCCCTCTCAAAATTATCTTGAAACAGCTTTTTTTCTCTTTTGCTGTCCAATCTGCCATGTCAACAAAGGAAGCTGTCTCCTACACCAGGGGATGTTGTAACTCTTGATGTAGTAAGGTTCATTCTTAAGCCTACGACTACAAGAGTTGCCTCCCATATTGTGCACCCTACTGCCTAATGTAACACCTATTATATTATTCTAATATCAGTAGTAGTAAGTTATTGTAATATTAGCTATTTTCATATCATACGACCTATTCATGGTCAAGTCATGACAAATTATGACAGAGTTTCCATTTACAAGTATATGCCAGTATTTTACCAGTGAAAAAGTCAAAGGACCTGTATATTTATGGCAATAAATTCACCTGGTTAAATTATTTTCTCCAAATAGGCAATAAAAATGAACTGCAGGAGAGTTGGTAATATTCCTGATTCAATGGTTACTCCAATTTTATGTTATGGTTCAGAAGTCTGGGGATTTTCTTTTTGTAAAACTATCGAATCTGTTCATCTTGCTTTCTGCAAATATTTTTTTAAAGTCAACAAATCTACTTCATCAAATATGGATTTAGGAGAATGTGGTAGGTATCCACTACAGCGTGGGTATACAACAAAAGTTATTAAGTACTGGTGTCAGTTATATTGCAGCTACCCAAAGATAGATTACCATATCAGTCCTACATGATGCTTAAGGCACTTGATGAGTGTGGGAGAATTACATGGATTAGTGAGGTTAAACATTTATTATTTCACTTTGGTTTTGGTTACGCCTGGTTAAGTACAGTGTTGAAGAGGCAAAGGCTTTCGATCTATGTTCAAACAGTGGTTATGTGATAAGTTACAGCAGGCATGGTACTCCTCTCGGGAGGCTACATCTAAATGTTATCTCTGCAAATCGTACAAATCTTTGTTGGATGTTAAGAAGTACTTCTGTTGTGATTTACCCCTTCATGTAAGAACTGCTATTTCCAGATTTAGATGTTCAAACTTTAAAATTGCTGTAGAAACGGGAAGATACACTATTACTGATAGGCATCTAAGGCTGTGTAGCTACTGCAGGAAGTATAATGTAAATGCCATTGACTGATTGAGGATGGATATCATATTTTGCTGGAATGCGCACGATATGCAGATATTAGAAAGAAATATCTTTGTAATACTCTGAAAAAACCCACACAACCTTATGTCTGTTGTTAACATTTTAAAGGATTCCAACACAAACACTCTATATAATGTTGGACATTTCCTTTATCATGCTGAGAAGAGGATCAATGTAAAACTATATGCTCAGTGATAGAAATTGAATTGTGTCTGAAAACACTTATTACACTTCAGATGACCATACATTATTGACAAAATTAGAATTGTAAACAACTTTTTTTCGCAATGTTCCTGAAAAACAAATTATCAACAAATTTGTCAAACATACATTACAACTTACTTGTTGCGATCGTATTGTGTAATTCAAGTGACATATCGTCTTTCATCACCTTGTAATGCTAAAATATGTGCATGAAGCATTTTTGTCACAGGTCATAACCAAACCCGATACATCTACTAAATTCCATAAAATCCATATAGGTGGTGATGTGTTTTGCACAACACTCTTCCTTAATTCGTTGTCGGATTATCTCACATTTGGGACAGGTGTTGTCATGTTGACACAAGTATAATTTAACACAGTTCAATTATGGAGGCTAGATTTGATCATTGTATGTCTTTCGGCTGTGTGATCAAAATTGGACATCGTGCAGGTGTTCGAAATGCACAAAAAAACGACTGTGCTAACAGGTCTTTTGTGAACTTTCCGTGAAAATTGCTGTTGTGAAAATATATACGATTATGGTACGTCAGTATTAACTTATATGGAAAATTAGTAAGAGGATACTAAATATTGTTATCAAAACAGCATTTGTTGATTTATTATTGTTGTCATTTTTTCTTAACTGTGTTTGTTCATGAGTGGCCACTCTTTTGGACAGCCAGTCCTATTTCATACACTGCAAGCTTATATGATTTTCTTCCTCCAGACATTCACAGGTGTGAAAAACACAACGTTTGACCATTGTGAGGACTATATGACCTCTGACCTGTGTGTTGGTGACCCGGAGTGCGTGTACTGTAGAAGTGAGATCATAGGATTACCGTTTAAGACACACTGCTATCATCGAACACGGAAAGAGGTGAGTTAGAAACAGTTCCAAGCATATTTCACAATTCTGTTTTTACCTGTAAGTTTAAATGTTGTTATACCAGTTCATGATGACCTCTTCATAGAAAATCCATTCCAGAGTCAACTATTTAAATGTTTGATTCTTGACAATCAGAGGCTAAATTAAATTACCCACACCAGGGTTCAAAATACCTGCCTGCACGACCGACCGCTGTGTTATGTTTGACATGGACTGCCAGATTCTCAAGTTCACATCCCCTGCAGTCGTGTTAAATTTAGACATTTACATGTAGATATTCATCATATTTCTGGATAATAAATCACTCTTAATTCATTCATAAAAATAAACGATGAATTCCATTTGAATGATAAACTACGTCACTTGTCAAGCTTAAATTATTTGCAAGCAGGTATGTTTTGGTCATGGCTAGCAAGTTTTACATCTAACCAGCCCTGTGGTCTGGGTGAAATTTTTGGGATAAATACACTTTGCTTGGCAACATTGGATTGTCTGATCCAGACTTGATTATGTACCCTAAAATACCCTAGTTCTGTAGTCACCTGGTAGGACTTGAGCAGGTAATAATAAAGTTTTTGTGTTACCATGGTTACAGATATGCTTGGAGAGAAGTCACAGTGAACTTGTATCCAGTTGTCCTGGTATCTGTAGAGCTTTACATTCGTGTGGTTCATGTGCAAGTCAAGGTCGTGGCGTGGATGTCATCAACTCTTCAAGGCTCAGTGTGTACAACGAGAAGTGCATGTGGTGTGTCAAAGAGGCCCAGTGTCAGAAACAGACAGGTAACATAGCATTGTTAGTTCACCTTTCAGTATGGAATCCTTGACGGTCTGGGTTACAATTGGGTCGTCAGCAACCGATGCTTGTCACAAGAGAAAACCAGCAGGATTGGGTGGTCAGGCATGCTGACTCGGTGGACACGTGTCATTGTGTCCCAATTTTGAAGATTGATGCTCATGATGTTGATCACTGGATTGTCTTGTCCAGATTACTTATTTACTGACCACTGCCATGTAGCTGGAATATTGTTGTGGGAATTGGTTAACATTTCAGGATTGATAAACTCAGAACTGGTAAACATCTCAGAATTGATGAACTCAGAACTGGTTAAAATTTCAGGATTGAGCCAGTAAGGATTGGTTGACTTTTCAGGATTGATTAAGTCAGAACTGGTTGACATTTCAGGATTGATCAAGTCAGGAATGGTTAATATTTCAGGATTGATCAAGTCAGAACTGGTTAACATTTCAGGATTGATCAAGTCAGGACTGGTTAACATTTCAGGATTGATCAAGTGATAATTGGTTAGCATTTCAGGATTTAGCCAGTCAGGACTTCAACATTTCAGGATTGATCAAGTGAGGATTGGTTAGCATTTCAGGATTGAGCCAGTCAGGGCTGTTCAACATTTCAGGATTGATATCAAGCCAGAACTGGTTAACATTTCAGGATTTAGCAAGTCACAACTGGTTAACAATTTTGATGATTAGTCATAGAGTTCTTACTTGATTAGAAGCATGAAAGTCATCATGAAATTGATTCCTTGAATTACACATACCTTTGTTGAGGTCAATGACAATAGTCCTGAAAGTCAGTATTACAGAGCTTCATTAGCGCATGTACGGATAAAATATATGCACCATACCGTAGGGTTAAATTTAGAAAATAGGAGATGTGCACCACAGCAATGGTGTATGATCTTAGAATTTTTTACGGACATATGTATCAGAAAAATGTTGTTTTATTGTTGATTGTTTACACAAGAGACGCGATGATGTGGTACATATATGAAATGAAACACAAGATTACTGGTACTCCATTAAATTCCATTCAGTACTCTAAATGTACACTTAAATTTTCCAGTACTCCTAGGTTGACAAAATAATGAGTACATTCTTCTGAAAAAATATCTATAGCCCTGGTATAGTATGACAGTTATTTCTTGTTTCAGATCCGCGAGGAACTTGTGAGTCTGCCAACAACACGGTGTCGGGGCTAGAGGGCTGGTGGGAGGGACTGAGTCGGAACCTCACCACCATAGAGCAGTGTGTGCTGGAGGACTACCCCGCTGGCCTCCACTGGATACGTTATAGGAGTCCCAAGAACACCACCTTTCCTGATGAAGTGAGCATTGTAAACCAAAAGTCACTGTGTTCTGTAATCTGATTGGTTGAAAAACATGATCAAATGGTATTAGATTCCCGGAAACTGCAAATCTATTCACTGCGTATTTACACGTAGAAACCTCCCAAACAATTGGTTTGTTGAGTCATCAACAGTGGTGACGTCATTGAAATCATATTGTGATGTAAAGTCAGAATGACATCACAAATGAGCAACTCCAGATGCTCCAGATACCATGGGAACCAGCTGAAATGGCCAGCTGATGACACTTCACTGATGTACCTGTACTCAATGTACTTGAGTGCAGACAGTAAAACCCTTTGGTTTACTTTTGTGTTTACAATGTCGGTAAACATCATGTGTTGGCCAATTTCCAGGTGTTATTGAGTATTTGAAGCATGGGAATATTTCATTTGAAACCGACGGCTGATGCCGTCGGTTCCAAATGCATTCCCATGCTTCAAATACTCAATAACATGCGGAAATTGGCCAACACATGATGTTTATCTCCTGAATGTTTCCTTCTTAGACTTTTAAAATCACATGGGTGCACATGGGGAAATCTCATATGAATGTCGAACTATACAGGCCTCTCTACCCAATATACAGCTGGAATTTTGCTGAGTATGTCGTTAAGCCACAAAGAAATATCACTGTAAATCTAGTGAACTTTTCAGGCAGTTTAGGAATGTAATTGTTTTTATTTTGCGCAAACTGGTTGATGATATATTTCTTGCTTCTGAAAGCCATAACATCAGTTTCTACATTAATTTGGAAATTTATAAATCCAGTTTGGGAACTTTGCCTGACATTTGCTGAGGACTTCTCTAGGATTATGGACCTCTTAGCTGATCAACATACAACCTTCATGAGTCCCTGACGATTACTGAATAACATTATGACAATGATGGTGTTAGATGAACATACATAGAGCACATTTTAAAAGCACTCTTGTAATCCATTGCAGGTGACCCTGATTCGCAAGGCAGAAGCTCGACTGAAGTTTGTCTACAACTTTGAAGGAGAAGTAGAACGTCCATTTGTGTATAGTGCTGACATTGTTGGCTACTTGCATCCACTGAATGCAGTTCCTACCCCTGACCGCCAGCTGAGTCTGTATCTGGGTATTCAGCAGGCTGAAGGAAAGCTCTACCTCAGCAGAGACGACTCCAGGGATAACAAGGTCAGTCACAGCAGTTAAAAACTGAAGGATTTTTAACACCCCGCCCACTTCCTTCATGCTGCCTAACAATTTAGTAGGGTTGCACACTGAATGAAGGACCATTAGCCTCATGCTGATAAGCCACTGGGTAGACACCTTCTGAATATGTGTCACTGTACCTTATACTTGATAGCCATTCAGCAGGGTAGACTCTGTCTGAATATGTGTCACTGTACCTTATACTTGATAGCCATTCAGCAGGGTAGACACCTTCTGAATATGTGTCACTGTACCTTATACTTGATAGCCATTCAGCAGGGTAGACTCTGTCTGAATATGTGTCACTGTACCTTATACTTGATAGCCATTCAGCAGGGTAGACTCTGTCTGAATATGTGTCACTGTACCTTATACTTGATAGCCATTCAGCAGGGTAGACACCTTCTGAATATGTGTCACTGTACCTTATACTTGATAGCCATTCAGCAGGGTAGACTCTGTCTGAATATGTGTCACTGTACCTTATACTTGATAGCCATTCAGCAGGGTAGACACCTTCTGAATATGTGTCACTGTACCTTATACTTGATAGCCATTCAGCAGGGTAGACTCTGTCTGAATATGTGTCACTGTACCTTATACTTGATAGCCATTCAGCAGGGTAGACTCTGTCTGAATATGTGTCACTGTACCTTATACTTGATAGCCATTCAGCAGGGTAGACTCTGTCTGAATATGTGTCACTCTACCTTATGCTTGACAGCCATTCAGTAGGGTCAGACACTGTCACTTTACCTTATGTTTGGTAGCAATTTAGCAGGGTAGACACTGTCTGAATGTGTGTCATGTGTGTCATTTCTTGATAGCCATTCATCAGACTCATACACCTTCTGAATGTATGGCACTTTACAGCACAGTTAGCCACTGAATGCAGGACCCCTCACTTTTGCCTTGATAACTACAAAGCTGGATTAGACACCTTCTGAATGGGGACACAAGATGTTTTTCAGGAACTTGTCGCACATGTAGAGCCCAGAATGAATGTATTTCTAAAATGGCTCATTGTTGTGATAACAGGCCACTCTGATATGTTTATGACAAGATGGTTTACCTTTCAGGAACTTGTCTCAGATGTGGAGAGCCAGAATGAATATACTTCTAAAAAGGCTCGTCGTCGTGACAACAGTCCAGTCTTCCCCTATGTTCAACGTGGCTTCAAGTACTATGTGGAACAAGAAACAGAACAAACGATAAAAAGCAGCCAGAACCTAAACAGCAATGATATGTTCTACCCTTCGTCACATACAAAACTGGCATGGAACCGAGAAATCAAAGCCACCTTTAACCAGCCCCGAGACATCACTTACGAATTCCTTGAACCATACAGCAACGGTTCCTGCACGGGCCATTACAACTGCCTGTCTTGTTTGACAGACGCCCTCTGCAGTTGGTGTCCTGCAACAGACACCTGCTTGAGACGGGACACACTGACTAACGAGTCAGCATGTAATGGCCCTCATGATCCCTACTTGATAACCAGCATGGCTGAGTGTCCCTGTTGTGATTACTACGTCAGCTGTCACACATGTGCTTCAGTAAGCATCTTGTCAGTCTCTGGGGATATATGCCAACCACACCCATTTGGCAGAGTTACTCCCATTTTCAAATACATCCTCTCTCTGATTTGTGATAAAAAGAAATCTGAAATGTTTTTAATGGTATACAATTTTGTAAGTCACCTGCGAATTTTTTCAGTCAACACTAATAACAGCATTCATAAGAATAGAGCATGATCTTTTGGTTCTCAGTTGTATTATGACAACAAAGCTTCCCTAAGTTTTACTCCAGTGCATGTTACAGCCCATATATAAGTGAAACAAAATGGCAGAACCAGCCATGCTCACCCCTAAATTGCACCTTTGGAGTCTGCTTTCATTAGATTCAGTGTTGGCAACTCTGTATACACCAGCTACCTATGTTTGTTGGTGTCATTGTTTCAGTAGTCACATAAGGAGACTCTTAAATGCAAGTAATTCTACAATGACTTCAGTAGATACTGGATTGTAGTTGGTTAATTAAAGTCATTCAGAGGTATATGATCACATATTACAGCTCTCTTGGGTGTCCTTGTGCAGTCATACATTGTTTATTGAAATGCACTATTTTCATTTACCACCAATTTGGTGAACACCATACAAAGTACCTATACATCGACAGATTACGGCAATTTTTAGGTCTTTGCTGGTAAGTTGTTGTGTTCAATGAGATAAAATTTTGTATGTAGAACGCTTCAGATCCATATGATACAGTACATTACTGTTCTCCTGTTTCCCAGAACCCCCTGTGTGAGTGGGTGTCCGGCGATGGTCAGTGTACGAGACGTGGCCGCGTGGAGCAGACAATACGCAATGCCAGTGAATGCCATCCACCTTGTCACATGTATGTCCACTCAATTATTGCAGTGTTTACTTGTTCTATGTAGCTTCCCATTGATGCTACGACAAATGATTGGATCAGGGATAAATGTATTTGTACCATGGCTGAAACGGTTGTTAGTATCTTTGCATATAATGAAAGTCAAAGAGGTAGGCATTTGATGGCTTTGCAAACTTCTCTTGGGTTGTGCTTCATCTTAAGACAGGTTAAGTTGGGGGAGTGCCATTCACCTCAGAAGCAAACTAATGAATTGCAGTCTTTACTCATAAACTAATCAACATAAAATACTCAATGAAACACTGATCATAATCAAAACATCAGACAAGGTTTGTGAGGTTTTGCAGGATTTATGTCCTAAAAGTAAACAAAAACCCAAACTATCCTTAAAATATTGACAGAGCTCACTCTTTGTTACAAGGGTGGAATGCAGAGAAAGGGACATCCAGGTGTTCGAGAAGCCCATGTTCAAGTGCTGTCAGAGTTATTGATTCATTGACCTGTGCTGTGCCATTTCCATCCACACCTGGTTGCCACTTTCTCGGCACTCCTCCCTTGTAACAAAGAGTGAACTGTGTCAATATCTTAATGATAGTTAGCTAAACAACTTTTTTGTTTTTAGGTCTTAAATTGTGCAAAAAAAATCCCTCACAGAGTTGGATTGATGTTTTGATTATGATCAACTTTAGTTTTCAAGTTAGACTGCAATACATGAGTTCGCTTTAGAGTCAAATGGACTGTAGCTGAGAAGTGAATTTTATGTCTCATAGCACTTTTAGAAATGGGCGTAGATGTTCAAAGCTCTCTTAGTGCGAAGATAGTCAGAAGTGCCATACCTCAACATTGATTTACGACTATCTTAGCCCTAAGACATCTTAAAAAATCTAGACCCATATTTCTAAAAATGCTATGAGACATAAAATGCAGTTGTTGATGTAATGTAAACAATACCACTTTTAGAGAAACTTAAAGCTTCAAGCCCTTTGTTTTTTACCATAAATGTGCAAAATTTCTTAATCAGGCTATTTTGTATGCTCAAAATTGTTTTTGAAAACCTTGCAGGCGTACCACATGCACTGACTGCACCCATGGTCAGGAGAAGTGTGCATGGTGCAAGAACACAAAGAAATGTTTGCCGTTCTCTGACTATGTCACACGTTACCTGATGGGAGAGTGCACCGGCTGGGTGGACAATGACCGCAAGGGCATCAACTGCAGCGACTGCTCCCACTACAACACATGCAAGTCCTGCATCCAGAACAATGGACATGAGTGTGGCTGGTGTGGCAGTACAGAAAACCCGACCATTGGGGTGTGCCTCTACGGAGACTTCTCTGGTATGTCACATATGCCACCTCTGTCCTTGTGGGGAACTTGGATTATCTCCCTTGCACTAGTTTAGAACCTGTGCAACCTGTGCCAGTTTTGTATAAACTGATGTGATAATGTTAATGTGTGTATAGTTGGGGTGAAATGGTATGCTGTAAGAATGGTACAATACATATTGCGGTACAAGTTCTTTGTTTAGGTATACTAGATATGATCCTAATGCAGAAATTTGACAAGAGCCAAACCTAGATAGATATTGACAAACTGAATCAGTTTGTAGACATTTGAGAACAGTTTTTGAAAGTTTGATAACATTACTGTACGAAAAGTGAAAATGCCAATTTTTTTTATCATACGACAGTATGCCAAAGCAAAGATAATGTCCTTGCAGCTCTACTAGTACTGTGGTATAGTGTTTCACCCTAGTTTATATTTCTAGAGTAGCACCATGTTTGTGGTAAAAAGGGACAAAATTGGCCAGTAACTCTGACAGGGCTGATTTCTTATCATTTGCCTCAACAACACTGGACATAATTCTACGGAACTGATATCACTATAAATCAACCCAGGCAAAGTTGATCACTTGAATACTTACTTCATCACACAGATGAATTATTGCTGATTGTAATTTTTTGTCGGACATGTCCAGTGGGTGGGTGGGGGTATTTGTTTTGGTTCCTTTGTTTTCTTTTTAAAAGAAAAGATCCTATTATTTATTGTTATCACAAGAAGTTGATATGAAAAGCTGGAGAATAAAACAACATTCAACTTTGCATTCCTAGTAAGAACATGGAGGTCACTTCCTTTTGAGGGGAGAGAGGGAAATTTTGCAACGTTGAAACGTGTTATGTTTTACCTTAATGGACATTACATCTTTAGGTACGGTGTAGAGTCAGGTAGGCAGAGAAACATTATCATGCTCATGTTGAATTTTACCTGATGCTACACACTGCTTAATGGTAGTATGAGGTAAGCATATGAACATTGTATTTTTCCCATATGTATTTTTGACCTGAGCAAAATCAGACCTTTGACCTGACCTGACCAAGCCAAATAACAATGGTAACATTCATGATATTCGAAGTAAATGTTATGTATTGTTCAGTTAGGTCTGGCATCAGACGTACATTGCCAGTTCACTAAGCCATTCATTGTAAAATGTTATGTAACATTCACTTAGGCCCTGAGGTAGATGGAAACTGTTCTGCACTGATCAGCGAAGAGTACAACGTGTCAGCATCTGAACCTGCCGACTGGGTCTACGACATTTGTATGGACGTGGAGGAGTGTCTCTTGGGGTTGTACGAGTGCCATCCAAACGCCACATGCATCAACACATTCGACTCATACGAGTGCCAGTGCAACAAGGGATTCCATGATGTTGGAGGTGGAGTCTGTGAAGAAACGTAAGTGTTCCCATTGAAACTGCAAGGAAATCTACATATTTATGTGCTCAGACCAGACACTATGAATGTTTTATCTCATATTTATGTATTAAAGATGAGCTTATGTTAAACCTTGGAATTTGATGTCATAACCATGATAATGTTTTCTCAAAGAGTTCTTCTGTTTTACAGAGAAGTAATTGAAACTACCTCTATTTTCAGTTGTTTCCACACTTGTGTCCATGGAAACTGCTCAGGACCCATGAACTACCAGTGCATCTGCCACCTGGGCTGGACAGGGATGGACTGCAACACCAACTGTGGCTGCAACAACCACAGCACCTGCCAGAGAGGCGTTGGCGTCTGTGACGAGTGTCAGAACCACACAACAGGCCCCAACTGCAATCTCTGCAGGCCTGGAAGCTATGGCAACCCAAAGAGTCTTGATGGTATGAAATGTTTAGCAACTGGTTCAAAACTTTGAGATGGTATTTTTTTTAGGCTTTGTTAAGTGGTTTTCCTTGAAAATTTCAGTGCCTGAATGACAGTCAAGTGATTTGATATCAAAGCTGACACCAATGGACATTGGACACCATCTCAAACACCTTCTCTTCACAATCAATAATGCCAGGGAAACTGGAACTTGGTGTGTTTGTTCCCACCAATGATTTCACAGCAACCACATTGCAGTTGCTGTTTATTGTCAATACTCAGCCATTTTTTATGTAATGTAATGTTATTGATGGGGTTCATATACAAGTATAATCTGAGGTACACTTAACACTCTGACATCTAGAAGACCTCACAGACATTTTTCTCAGTCTCTGGTGTTTCAAACACATTATCCCCCACTCTCCTGATTCATTTGATGGTCTGTATGTACATGTTGTAAGAGTCGACTGATGGAATCAGATCTTCAGGCCCGCCATCTTGGTTGACATGTCATCATAGCCCAGTCATGGAGAATGATGCACATGATGTTGATCACTGGATTTTGTGGTCCATACTTGAAAACTTACAAACTGCTGCCATAAAGCTGAAATATTGCTGTGTGCTGTGTAAACAACAAACCAACCAACTTGATGGTGTGTAACAAAAGTTGCTCGTTTTTCAGGCTGTGTGCCATGTGAGTGTAATGGGCATGGTGACTTGACCCGTGGTACATGCAACAATGGAACAGGGAAGTGCTACTGCACGGACAATACAATCGGGGAGAGGTGTAACACCTGTGAAGAAGGCTATTATGGTGATCCCTGGTGAGTGTGGGCTGATGAGTTTGATATGTTGCTTTTCCATTGTAGTGAACGGGAATGGATTAATGGGTTTGTGTAATTTGGGGTGAAGATTTTTTATATTGACATCTGCAGATGAAAAACTACTGACTGTGTCATTCACTCAATCAACCAGTCAGTCAACCAACCAGTCAATCAATGAATGTCTCTATCTCCAGGAGTGGGGGCAAGTGTTACCTTCAATGCGATGGCCGTATGATCAAAACAGGGATTACCCGTGGGGCTGTTGGGACTCACAAAGGCAGCGGACTCAAACATAAGGCCAACACTTACTGCTTGTGGGTGTTGTCTTACTTTGACAAGATAGACATACCTCACATGAGGAGTTCCCGTAAGATGATGACAGCTCCAACCATCATCATCTCCATTGAGGGCGTCCTGCACGTCAGCTGTGGACAGGTTGGTGTGGCCATTGACTGTTGTCAAATATTGTTTCTATACTGCATTAAACCAACCATATCCATGCTAAGGATAGATGTGTTATTTATTAAACTAAACTGTTGATCAAGTTAGCCATATTCATCCTTGTTGCTGTTCCAACCAAAGGGAGGTAACACAAATCTTTGCTGATCAACACATGGCATTTTTCATATGTAATTGTGAACATTTTTATCTGAAATGTAATTTTAGTTTTATTTGTTCTAAGTAACTGTGACATCTTTAAACTGTCTGTTATCATGATTGTGCATACTACTAGCAATGCCTTTAGCATGTGTTTATTTCCATTTCCAAATTCATTATTCTTTTTCAAAAGAAGTCCTCCTTGGGCTACATATATAGCATAAAAATGTCCATTTTAAATGCCTGCGACAGATGTAACAATATTTCAGTAAATATTTTACAAAACAAAAACTTGTTTTTGTCTTGTGAGACCACCCCTACAGGGCCCCTTCCTGGACCCCCCCAGCAGCCAAGAGCAGGTAACTCTTGCCGCTACCTCGTACCTCACTTTTCATACTGTCGTCATTTAGAACAGTTGTCCATTCACAGCTCTCTACAGTAAAGTAAAGTGAAGTATAAAAAGAGTGAGAAAGCACCCAATTCTATATGCATGGTTCCTTTTTTAACGCACGGGCCTACTGGTGGTGGCGCCAACTTCTGCTGCACCTCCCCCTGACTGAAACTTCTCAACCTTGATCTAATTTCCTCTTTGTTGCAGAAACAGATGGCATCAGTACATACCCTCATTTCGGACACGATGTCTGGCCTCCACCAGGCGATCAGAGTCCGTCCGGAATTCTTCTTGTCTACACACACGACTTCTAAAGGAATCCCCCTCTGGTGTTGGTATGGGGATGTCCTTACGGAGTGAAGCGGTACAGGTACTTCGCTGAGGCAGGTACAGGAGTGTACAACTACCGTCCTGCCTCAGGTTGTCGTTGCCTCGGCGGCGCTTGACCCCGCAAAGTTTTGGCTCACAGGCGAGGCGTTTGCTATGACGAAGGTGGTGGATACCCAGCTCCGTATCCTTCCATTTGTTCCTGCCGAAGTGGTTAACCCCTTTCTGTAGTGTTCTCGGTCTCATTTTGATTTGCCCGAACTGGCTCGGAGATACCTGATGGGGGACCTCGGCTTGTACAACCCTCCAGTAGTCAACGACTGAATTTATGCGTCTGTTGCCCTGGGGGGTTCCTTGGGCAGTTCCATAGCCTCGGCAAAACAGGGGCGTCGGTTGCCATCTTTTACTTCAGACGTCACGGCTCTCAAATCAGCTTACTGCTCTTTTGAGGAGCAATACCACAATGCTGCACAATGTTTGAAAGTTGCTATCCACACAACGTATACTTCGGTATTGCAGCATCAGCTCGGGAATGGTAGCGGTAATGAGGGGGAATGCGTCTCCTCTACCCTCGCGCAGCAGCTCACAGAGGTGCAGTCACATTAGGCACGGGACACTATCAGGTACTCGGCGTGCCAGATGCTATCAGTTTTGGGTGCTTCCCTTCAGTATCACTATGGCTCTGAGGATGTTCACCGGTGACAGTAGACATTGTTTGGAGAGCGCAGTTGAGGATGTGACCCGCTCAGTACGCTTTGGCTCGGATGTGGTCTCATTCCCAGAGTTGCGAGATTATTCTCCATGCTCCAAGGTGGTTAATTCCTCATTTACGGTGGTGGACAGTGGTAGGGAATCTATCCTGGGGCTTGCCCCTGGACATCCCCTCACCAGATCTCTTAATTCAGACAGATGCTTCCCTCACAGGCTTGGTGGGGGTGGCATACTGGGCGGTCAGTCAGTTTCGGGCCACAAAACAAATCATGCCTGCACATCAATGTGCTAGAATTGAGAGCACACTTTTGGGAGATGGTTTATGACTGTGTGGTTCATCTGTGTGGGCAACCAGACGGCGATGACCTATATCCTGAAACAATTCAATGTGCGGGTGTGGCCGGTTTATCTCCCGAGGGCGGACAACGTTTGAGCAGATGCGCTCTTTCGACGTGTCGTGGCCCCGCACGAGTGGATACTGCATCCTGGTTGTTTAGCTGTTAACTTGGAAGGCCGCCTTTCTTGTAGCGGTAACGTTGGCAGGTGGGTAGGCAACATTCACGCAATGTGAGCGGATCCTGCTCTGACTGTCTTTCACAAAGACAGGGTCTTAGACTGCTGGATTCTTACCATCCTAAGATCGCAGGCGCTTTTCATGTTTCAGTACCTATCGAGCTACCTACGCTCATGCAGCCTTCCCTGTCCTGTACCTCTCTTCGATGTGCTCACGTCTTAGATGTCCGTAAAACTCTCAGAGTTTGATATAATCAAACAAACTGCTGATGTCCGGAAGGATAAACAGTTGTTCTGCTGTTATGGTGGAGGGAGAGCTGGTCTGCCGGTGAACAAACAAACCATTTCTAGGCTGCTTGTCTCTGCCATTTGTATGGCTTACACTCATAAAGGGTTAACCATACCTAATGGGTTAAAAGCTCCGGTTTATGCAGCTGCACTGCCCATTGAAGAGATCTGCTCAGCTTCTATTTGGAGCCGGCCGAGCATGTTCATCCGACATCCGAGTGTGCCCGGTTTGGCCAAACAGCTCTCACCAGTGGGCACCTTGTATAAATTCTTTCTGGTGGTGGGTTCCACAGAATCTTTCTTATTGGTGATGGGTATTTACTGGTGGCGGTTAAAAACAATTTTCATTATGGCGTCGACATACGCTTTTTCTTTATCCACTGTTATTCCCGGGACTTTTTCGCTGGTTTGGGGAATTTTCAGTGTAGAGGATGGGGCGTGGGCAAACGTCCGTTGCTTATGAGCTCCTTGTCTGATTGGCTCTTATTACCCTCATTTGCCACGCCCCCGTTTGAATGACATCAGCAGTCTCGGTGATTGGGTAAGTGTATTTCTCTTTCTCTATCAGCTTCGGCAGTGTATGAGTGTGTGTGAAGGGTACATGTTAGCTGTATGAAAGTGTGTGAAGGGTACATGTTAACAGACAGAATGCCTCTCCCGACTCACATTCGTTGGGAGTCTGTCTTATGCTATATATGTACCCCAAGGAGGACTTCTTCTGAAAAAGAATTATACAAACCTGTAGAGGTTAGGAATTCTTTGAAGAATGTCCTCCTTGGGGTAAGGCCACCAACCTCCCCACATTCTGTCTGACTAGTTCAGCATGAAAAGTGAGGTACGAGGTAGACAGCGAGAGTTACCTGCTCTTGACTGTTGGGGCCTAGGAAGGGGCCCTGTAGGGGTGGTCTCACAAGACAAAAACGAGGTTTTTTTGTAAAATATTCATTGAAATATTGTTACATCTGTCGTAGGCATTTAAAATGGACATTTTTATGCTATATGTACCCAAGGAGCACATTCTTCAAAGAATTCATAACCTCTACAAGTTTGTATAAATTTGTCGAAATTGTAGTCTGGTGTATACAGTATGATATTGGTAGGAGAATAGCAATTGTATGGCATAGGTCAATTTCCTTAACATCTGCCAGATTCTTGCTTAAGTGCAGACTAAAGCAGTGCTGTGTTTGCAGGACTCGGTATATGTGTATGATGATATCCCCGACTTTGTGAATGGTCCCCGTGATGCAGAGAACGTGAGCAATGCTGTGCTGCTGGGGGCGTTCTGTGGCATGAATCCTGGAAACGACCTGGTCGTGAAGGCACACACCGGCACCATCGTTATCTACTTTGAAGCTGATCTCACACGTAAGCAGTATATGAAGAAATTTTGAAAAGTCACTGGCCAGGAGGGCTAGTTAAGTAAAATGTTGCGCATTGGCCCTGCGCATCATGCTTCATTGGCCCTGAATATCAGTTTGATAATTGAAAATGTTAAACGTTCCATTTGTATTGTAATAGTTCCTAGCCTCTTTTTCGCAGAGCTATCAACATTTTTTATGGAGCTATCTATATGTGGTGAGCAATAATTATATACCACAAAACTATTGTGGATAGACCCTTAACACCATAATAATCGATTTCATCATATTCATGTGCGATAAATAAAGAACAAATTACCTTGTGGAATGGCTTCAGTGTTGATTATGGTATGTAAGAAACATTTTCATTTTCTAATACATTGAAACCCAATTGTATTGAACTTTGATATATTATGTATTCTTTTATTCATCAATTCTTGATTGAATCAAACTTTTGATAACCCGAGTAATTTACTTATCCCTTTACTTTTGACACAAAGGTGTTTTGCTATACTGTTTCCAAGCAGTACGTGTTAAGTGCATGTTAAGTTAACTTAGCTCATGCATTCAGAAGTGATACACATCAGCACGGAGACGAAAACTCAATAATTCTCTGCCATGAAACAATATGTGGTCTTTGGCTCTAGATTCTATCGGCAGACCAAGATACAAGCTTAGTCTCCCCACACAACTCACTCATTCTGGTTGAGGAGCCCAGTGGTCAGGTTGTTTGGTTGTCACGCTGAAGACCCAGATTCTATTCTTCACATGGATGCAGTGTCTGAAACCTATTTCCAGTGTCCTTCACCATGATATTGCTGGAACACTGAGTGGCTAAAATCCATACCCACTCGTTCTTTCATTACTGACCCGTGAAGGTCCCGGGGTAGAATAGGCCTTCAGCAACCCATGTTTGCCATAAAAGGTGACTATGCATGTTGTAAGAGGCAACTAATGGGATCAGGTGGTCAGACTCACTGACTTGTTGACACGTCATCGGTTCCCAGTTGTGCAGATTGATGCTCATGTTGTTGATCACTGGATTGTCTTGTCCAGACTCGATTATTTACAGACCGCCGCCATATAGCTGGAATTTGGCTGAGTTTAAAACTAAACTCACTCACTGACTCACTTTCGTTACTGCAGATCCATCCAAGACTATTGGTTTCAATGCCAGCTATCAGGTGATACAGTGCCCGGACCATTGCAATGGTAACCGGATGTGTGTGGAGGACAAGTGTGTGTGCATACCTGGCCACGGGGGATACATGTGTGAGATCGAACTGTGTCCGAACAACTGCTCCATCTCTGTAGGACAGGGATTCTGTCATGAGGTGAGGACTAGAGTGTAGCAATGCATCACACTATCGATGGATTGCAAGTGTTGAATCGCCAATAATAATAAATAGAAAGTAGAAACGAAAATTGTGTCGATGCATCTATAGTATGTGTGACTATACTTACCAAGCACAATTAAGGATGCTTCATTTGCCTGCTTCCTCCCTTTAACACCATACAGTCAGAGCTCGTTTATCTGAACACTTTGGCTTTTTATTGAATTGTTGCGATATACGAATCTTTCTGATGTCTGAATCGGGACCTAGGCGGTCAGCTACTCGTGAAAACAAAACAACATTGAAACATAACTACATTGTACACATGTACATTCTTTATTGAATATAACATCTTGTATAGCATAACATAACATAAATTACATTGGCTTGAAAAAGTCTTTGAATGATGACTGCTGGCGGGCAGCAGAGTATTTATTTGCTGCTTGAGTTTTTAATAACAGTTCCAGATTTGTGATGCCACCGGCATTTTCGAAGTGATAAATCAGATCTTGGTGATGGGCGTTGTCTCAGTCTTGTCAGCATAAGTGCAAAGGGTCTCTGCCAATTCTGACAAAACCATATCATCTTCCGGGTCATCGCTGTTGTCGCTTGCTTCCGGGATTATGTTTACGTGTCTGTAACAATTTGTAATTCTCTTTGAAGAGACTGCTTCCCAAGCCAACTTAACCATTCGTAATGCTTGCCACAAATACACAACAAAGGTGTCATCATGCTCAATACAATCCAAGAAATTTTTCACCACTTGTTTCCCATAATGTGCCTTAAAAGTCTGTATGATTCCCGCATCCATGGGTTGGATGTGTGCGGTTGTGTTCCGTGGCAAGAAATGGACAGTAACATTAGTCAGTTTAAGATTCTTGCAGTTGTGACTCGCCGCATTATCAAGAAGCAACATCACCCGCCCTCCACGTGATCTCATCTGTCGGTCAAAAAACAGCAGCCAATCACGAAAGAGATCTGCTGTCATTATTTATGTTTACCCAGTCAACGATTCGACTCAGTGTCAACTCCGTGTCAGACTCTAATTGTTCCTTCTCTAATTAACCTACATGGCTGGTGATAAATACATGTCTTCAATGAATAAGAAATTAACTAGCTAGACACGCAACAAATTGGCAAGCAGTAGACATGATAGACTTGATGTTTTGATATCTCGCCGACAACAAAAGTAAAAGCAGTGATCACTGTTAATAAGCGGTGAACATTCGACATCTTGCCGATGTCAGCTTTGGTGTTTGGATATACGAGGCAAATTTGTACACCTTTTGATGTTTCGTTAGCTAAAGTGACCGTTCAGATACGGAGACCGAACATTCAGATATATGAGGTAAATTGTCACTAGAAAAATCCGGGTTTTTTTTAAGAACATTTGGAAACCGAGGTATTCGGATATCTGAAGTTCGGATATACGAGGTCTGACTGTACAAGATATTTGATATTGCAGGAATTTGTTGTCGATCTCAGCTTTCGAAAGGTTTCCATGACCATCTTATTGCATTGGGTACCCATTCACATTATCTGAACCCAAGTAGACTGCGAGGCACTCTAACGTTAACAATCACATGACCATCTTATCCCATTGGGTAGCCATTCACATCCCCTGAACCCAAGTAGACAGTGAGACACTACAACGTTAACAATCACATGACCATCTTATCCCATTGGGTAGCCATTCACATTTGCTTGAGCTGGTTTTAAGAATTAATAAAGTAGATTAGATGGTTTGCCGTGTTAATTGCATGTTAACATAAACTGAATGTGAATCATTGCTCACAGCAACAATCACACTATTGTATGGATCAAACTCAGATCAAACTCAGACTGATTGCTCTCTATGTTATCCAGGTGTATGGCGTTTGTATCTGCAAACCAGGCTTTGGTGGATCAGCATGTGACATGAATATCACACATGTCCGTGAGCCACACTTGCAGATCCTGACAGATCCTCAGCGTATCTTGGACGAGCGCAACAAGCTTCCCTCCCCGCGTGTAGGACACACCCTCACATCCTGTGGGGACAACATGCTCTACCTGTTTGGTGGTTACAACTCTGAAAGCCAGCTTCTCAATGACATGTGGGTGTTTGACATCAACTTGTCAAAGTGGAAAAGTATCATCTTGCCCATATCAGAGGAGGAACCATCTGGAAGGTGAGTACAGATCTTAGTAAGAGCTCTTGTTGTAGCCCAGTGGCCAAAGCATTTGCCAAGAACCTGGATTTGATTCCTCACTTGATTCCTCACTTGATTCCTCACACCCATTTCTGGTGTCCCCCACTGTGATATTGCTGGAATATTGCTAGAAACTGCGTAAAACTAAACTCACTCACTATTGTTGTCAGATAGTATTAAACATCTAAAGTGATATAGCTCCATTCACACTTAATTCTATAGGTATTCCTTTTATTTTCGTAGAAAAAGCAGGTAATAAACACAAGACATACCCCATTGTAATGATATGTTTGTTGAATATTTTGACTGTGTCTTGTTTTGTTCAAGTACATTGTAAGCCAAAAGATACTGTGTTCTGTAATCTGATTGGTTGAAAAACATAATCAAATGTCATTGGATTCACGGAAACTGCAAGGCTATTCAATGCGTATTGACACATAGAAACATCGCAAACAGTTGTTTTGTTGTGTCATCATCAGTGGTGACATCATTCAAATCATATTGTGACATAAAGTTAGAATGAGGTCACAAATGAGCAACTCCAGATGCTACCATGGGAACCAGCTGAAACGGCCAGCTGATGACACTTCATTGCTCTACCTGTACTTGATGTAAACGAGTGCAGACAGTAAAACCCTTTGGTTTACTTTTTTGTTTATAATGTCGATAAACATCATGTGTTGGCCCATTTCCTGGTGTTATTGAGTATTTGAAGCACAGGATTACATGTGGAACTGACAACTCAATAACACCCAGAAATTGGCCAACATATGATTTTTATCTCCTAATTGAGTACAACAAAAGATATCCCAAGAGATTATAATTATCAATCCAACCTTCCAGGAAATTTAAGATAGTGGCAAGGGTAACTAGCAAATTATTTGAAAGATGAAAGTTTTATCTTAATGTAGGAAAGGAAGATCTCTAGAATTATTTTTCTATCAGTGTATGATCAAAAAGTCCTTATCTGAACATTGCAATGCTCATGTTTGCAGGTATTTCCATGCAGCTGCCTGTATCCCTAAGCGTAAAATTATCTATGTATTTGGAGGATTTGTGATGGACAGAAATCGCCATGGTCTGCTGAAGACGACAAATGAGCTGTGGAAGTTTACTCTAGAGTCAAACATCTGGTCCAAGGAGGAGGTGAGTGAAACATTGTCACTTCATTAACAAACTAGAAAGGGTTTAAACTGAACCCTGTCCACTGATGAGTACTCATGTTGAACAAGAACAAGAAGCTTAAACAGTATCCAAGGAAACCTGTGAAGAAGTGGTCCTCAGCAAACATCTTGTCCGTAAGAGACATATGAAAAAAATCTGGTGGTCAGGGTCATTGACTTGGTTGACATATGTCATTGTATCCCAGTTAGATAGATTGATGCTTTTTGATGTGGACCACTGACTTGTAGGATCCAGACTTGCTTATTTATAAACCACTGCCATGTAGCTGAAATTTTGCGTAGTGCTGCATTTAACCCCCCAAAATAAAAAAACAAACTCTTTTTGGAATTTGCCCCATGTTTAGCATTACAGCCTTTGAAAGGTGCTGGGACAGCCTTTACCATGGACATTGCAGCTTGGCTTATCCTCAGCACAAAGTAGAAGTCTTCTGCTAGTAGTGGCAGGGGATAATTTGTAAGACTGATATGACAAGTGGACTCCTGTTGGACACTTCACATTTGGGGTAAGGTAAACATGGAATGATGTGTTTCAGGTACCGAATTATGTACCCCCTCTTGCTGGCCACAGTCTCACTGATGTCGGGGATGCCATGCTGATTGTGATCGGTGGCTTTTCCACAGAAGACTACTTCTCAGACATGGTGTTTAAATACAAGGTGGATGAGAAGAAGGACAAGAGGTGGAGGCTGTACGGGATGGAGCTTCTCAGTGGTGCTATCCCTGTTGGTGAGTGGACATGGATCTTCAACCAAGGACTGCTAGTCCTTTGTCCTGTAGTTAACTGTTCTAAGATGTGTCCCTTGAGTGTTAATTCCACATCCAGTCAGAATTGCACCTGTCCTCATCAGTTGTCCTTGTTTCATGTTGTGGATATTTCCAGTCTGGGTATAAGACCACGGCAACATCCTCCTGGTTTTTATCCCAGTGGTTAAGATAATTTGTCATCCTGCTGACGTTTCAGATTTGATTTTCCACATGGTACAGTGAGTGAAACCCTTTCTCTTGTCTCCCATAGTCATCTGTGAAATTAGACTTTCTCGCTTAAAGAATTTGAGGGCATGACCAATCTTCCCTTTGAATTTCATTGAACTGGTGGCTTCCAGTGTATGGTACGGGGTTAAATGTCTGACCTGTGAAGATCCGATTTGAATTGGTCTCCAGCAACCCGTGCTTGTCGTAAAAGGCAACTAACAGGATCAGGTGGTCAGGTTCACTGACTGGGTTGACACGTGTCATTGTTTCCCAGTTGTGTAGATTGGTGCTCATGCTGTTGATCATTTGATTGTTCCAGTCTCGATTATTTGCAGACTGCCGCCAATAAGCTGGAATATATTGAGTGCAGCATTAAACAACAAGTTAACCAACAACCTTCCAACCACATTCCATTTTTCTCCCATATCAAACTGAAATTGATATGGTAATGAATTCTGTTTGCTCCTTCTCTGGACTTGTTGATCTAGTTGCATATTCTTGACTATCAATTGATACTGCCTATTACAGGAGACAATAGTTGGTGGTATGACCTTACGGTGCGCCTTCTTTACAGGTCTGTATGGCCACAGTGCAGTGTTTGAACCAATATCACATACAATCTACGTTTATGGTGGCTACATGTACAAATCTGGCAGCTGGTATGTGTCACGTGACGTGCACGCCTACGATGTAGATGATTCAATGTGGAGTTTGCTGGTTCCAGAGGGGAATGGCGAGGTGAGATATGTGTTGAAACAATGGATTTACACGTTATGAAAGGTGATCAGTTTGTTAGTCTAGATTTAGCCTTGTAAAATATGAGCCATGACAACCTGTAATCGCAAATACTTATGTTTATTTACAGAAGTACTGAGTGCATGTAGAAATATTTCAACTTGTGTCTATGGGGTGTAGTTGTGTCTATAGGACGCAGTATAAGAGCTGGCTAAGGTGCCAGGCCAAGCCATTGCTCCAACCAGTTTGATGTGTCGGGATCAAGCCCACCTGTGACTGGTTGTAAAAGCCTTGTGTGGAGTCTCTTTCAGTGTTGTCACAACCCCTAATGTACAGTACACAAGTGTGTGCACGTAAAAGAACCCACAAATCCGTTGGTATATGACCAGATGGTGGCCACATGAATACATGCAAACACCTAGTTTCATCTACAGCAGTGTGCAGTGAACTTTGACACTGTATACAAGTCCACCCAGATTTGAATGGGTTCCTGGTTAGGACGAGAAAACCACAATAAACTTGGTGTGCCTAGTGCCTGCAAGAGTTGTATACTCCCCAGGGAGTTTAGATTGGTAATATTATGTGCTGTTGAGATTGACATTCAGTGGGAAATAAATACAAGTGCCTTGAGCATACACTAGTTGCATGGATATGTGCGCTATATAGAAAAAACTGTCCTGTAAACAGTGTATGAAACTCCTTAAAAAAAGCCAGAAAGCCCACAGGGCTGATAACTAAAAAATGTTGCCGGCCCTGTTAACATGTAACCAGCTAGCCCTGTATTAAAATTAGGAAATTGAGATATGGTGTTAAAATAAAGTAGTTAATGAATTACTTGTAGTGAGGTAAACTTAAACATGTGCTAAAGCAACTTTAATAAAATCATAACTTGGTGGTCACTGTTGATTCGTTTAGTGTCACTGCCATCTGAATCAGAAAAGCAGAAAAGAATGACATTATTCATTTGCTGAAACACCTAGACCAGTCACATTTAGTGATAGATAAAAGGGTAGGTTGAACTGTGGAAGTTACAGTTTGATTGATCATGAACTGTATAGACATCATCTAGCTACCACAATTGTAAACTATTTTCAAAATATGTCCCGCGGTCAATGATATGGTCAAATACATACCTTTGGAAAATGTATGGGCGCACAGGGCCGGCTATAAAATGAAGTTGTAAGCCCGCCATGAAACTAGTAAACAGTGGGCTGTCGGGTAGACGCTATTTCATACACTGCTATGAACCCATGTGGGTGCAAGGTTGATCGTTGAACACATTGATTATCTCAAACTGTGTTTTCAGTGCTAAGCTAGTAACTTGTTAATGTGTTTTGGGACCTGATGTTGTCAAATGGAATGCACATTGCAGCTTTAATGAATTTGTGGTATTCATGACCAACTTGCGCCCCTCGCGAAGGATTTCATATTGGTGTAGGAACATCAGCACTACTTAAACAGGAATGATAACTCTATGCCTGTTCCATACTAATGGTACGTAATATCACTGGTGCTCTCGTACATTAATGTTTCTGGTTTTGCTTATTTATTTGAAAGAATAAACCTCCCTGATAAAACTGAAAAAAGGAGAGAAACATTTGTTAGAGACACATTCTAACTTAATCATTACCATATGTTCACCTTATATTTCTAATTATATTTCTGAATAGGGATTGTTAATAACCACAAATGGGAATTGTTTTATTTAATATAGAAATAAAATTTATTTTTAGAAAACCACAAGGTATATTAAATCTCCATAAATCTGAAAGCAGAAGCTCCAAAATGGCTTTAAAATATTTGTTAAAATGAAGATTTGTGTAACCTTACTGTCATACCCCAAGTGGAATTTTAAGTAAATTTGCTGAAAAATATGAAAATATCAATCTCTCTCTCTCTCTCACTCGCTCGCACGCACGCATGCACGCAGAGAGAACAGGTGCTGACCAATTTGCAGCTTGGTTTCATAATTAGATCGTTGGCGAGAAACATTATTTGCTCCGCATCCGTGCCCCTTGAACATGAGTGAATCCAGCATTAAACAACAAATATTGTCAGTAATGCTTGACAGCTTTGACAATAAATGTGTGTGACTTTTGTCTGTTGAAGGTTACTGCCAGGGCCTTTCATACTGCCGTTCACTTGGAGGACAAAATGGTAGTAATTGGTGGCCTGGAGGCAGATGGTAGTCGCGTTGGACATCTGCTGATCTACAAGTATCGCTGCAACACTAGGCACAAAGTTGACAAAGGTAACAAAATCAGTTTTCCTGTCTTATTATAGCTGGTGTCAAATTCCTGGTTATGAATGATAATACGCGAGTGGTATGGAGGAAGAGAGGGGTGTAGTGTTGAACCCTGAGTCTGTCCTTGTGTTTTATGGACCTGTGAGATTCTGGGTTAGAACTGACCAACAGTTACCCATGCATGGGTTATGGGATCGGGTGGTCAGGTTCGCTGACTTGGTTGACACATATCATCGCATCCCAGTTGCATAGATCGATGCTCATGCTGTTGATCACTGGATTGTCTGGTCCAGGCTCAAATATTTGTAAACTTCTGCCATATAGCTGGATTATGCATAAGGTATAAAACTAAACTCACTCATTCTCACTCACTCACTGAAATTCTGTGATGTTGATACAGGTCCTGGGTTACAATCACTGAAGGTTTTACAATCACTGTTCTATGTTGATATATTGTCATGTACTGTGACATTGATGCAAGTTGTATGCTCTTCCTTTCAGACCTTGGAACAGGACTTGAGGCAGCAGCAGTTGTTGGCATCAAAGCAGTGGTCAGCAACAATAACATCTACCTCTTTGGCGGCTTCTCAGGGACAACAGTTGGCACTATGTCTCGTCTTACTGTTCCTGACGATGTCTGCAAGCTGATCGACTCAAAATACTGCAATCTACAAGGCTGTTCACTGTGCACCAGCGTGATGGAGGGCAAGGAGAATGAGTCCATCTGCTATTCCAGTGATGGAGAGAAACCAGAAGGGTAGGAGACCGAACACAGTTTCTTTTCCAAATTTTATCAACCAGGGTTGGCCTTCAGTAACCCATGCTTCTTGTAAGATGTCACTATCGGGATTGTGTGGTCAGGCTTGCCGACTTGGCTGTATGTCATCAGTTCCAATTTTCAGATCAATGCTCATGCTGTTGATCACTGGATTGTCTGGTCCAGACATGATTATTTACAGACCACTGCCATGTAACTGGAATATTGCTGAATACATTGTAAAAAGGAACTCACTCATTATCAGCCAATGCTATTGATGTGAATAATGTTTTCCAGATAGTGTAGGGAGAGACCATTAATGAATCATGTATTAGAATGATAGCATGGTTTTGGATTTATATGGGATTTCACTCTATAAATTGGGGAAAAATTCAGGATGTTTTTCAAAGTTGGATTTATTAAATGTGACTACTTTCATAAATTAAGAGGAACTGGGAATTTTGAAATTAAAAAGACAGAGCTTATATTCTCTTTTACATTAAACTTACAGATTAATCCCTGACGACTTGTGTTTATGTGTGTCCACGTTGACCTGTGTTTGAGAACCATGAACAGAACAGACCCTTCAACTTCTTCCTTCTTGTGGGTCTTTGGGGTAGCCTAGTAGTTCAGGTGTGGGTCTGTCATGCCACATGCCTTGGTTTGATTCCCCACATGGGTACAATATTGTTGAAAGTGACATAAAACGAAATGCAATCACTTGCTCTACATACTTGCTATGGAAACAAAACCAAGAAAATGAGTGAAGATTTTGTTGTCTACTGCAGCTGCTGTTTGATGGTTGAAGTGACATTTTCTGTTGTCAGCTGTACAAGTGAGGACAAGAAGCTGAAGTGTAACAACCTGTGGTACAACAGCACCAATTGCTACAGATACACCTCCTGCAGCCAGTGTTTGGCAGTGTACCCACAGTTCAAGGACCAGTCCCCGGTAAGCAGTCCTTAATCATGCCAGCACAAAACTACTAAACAGTCCTTCCTGGATGCCCCACTGACTGATTTGTGGGCTGAGTTCTGAGACCGAGCTCTTATTCTCGAAATGTTCGCAGCTGTAGGAATTCTTAACTTTAATCACACCTAGTGTGTTGAGAAGTTGTGTGTTGTTGTTGTATGTCAGTGAACGTTTGAGAGTGGCTAGATAGGTTTATTCAATTTGGCAACATAGATATAACTGACAGACTTTATTATTTACAGACTTGGTCCAGACTTGATTATTTACAGACCGCAGCCATATAGCAGGAATATCGCTGAGTGTGGCATAAAACTAAACTTATTTACTCACTCACTCTTTCCACTGAACACTATTGCCAAGCGAAGTTATGAATTAATATTGATTGAAAATTGTACAACGTAGAGCTAGCTAATGAGTATGAAAACCCTGTTAGGATGGCAGTTTTGTTTGGTTCTACACATTGCATGTTCCTTGTGACAGAAGTGCCAGTGGTGTCGGAACTGTCCAGAAGGCAAGTGTATCAGGAAGGATGCTGACTGTAAGGAGGAGACGAAATGCAACGGCCCGCAGGACTCCATCCACACTGCAAAGGAATGCTTCCAATACTTGTGTCCATACTCTAACTGTGAACGATGTACTGAGCATGAGAGCTGTGGCTGGACAAGGAATGTCAAGAGATCAGGTGAGTTCCAAACATGGTGGGTTCCAAATGAGTTACCATGTTTTGAATACTGAGTAACACCCAGATATTGAGGCATGGATGTTACGTTTATCACCTGAGTGTTTAAGGCAAAAGGTAGGATATTTTTATTACAATGTGTTGTGGATATGACAGAAGGCTGGATATTTTTATTACAATGTGTTGTGGATATGACAGAAGGCTGGATATTTTTATTACAATGTGTTGTGGATATGACAGAAGGCTGGATATTTTTATTGTAATGTGTTGTGTATATGACAGAAGGCTGTATATTTTTATTACAATGTGTTGTGGATATGACAGAAGGCTGGATATTTTTATTACAGTGTGTTGTGTATATGACAGAAGGCTGGATATTTTTATTGTAATGTGTTGTGTATATGACAGAAGGCTGTATATTTTTATTGTAATGTGTTGTGGATATGACAGAAGGCTGTAAATTTTATTGTAATGTGTTGTGTATATGACAGAAGGCTGGATATTTTTATTGTAATGTGTTGTGAATATGACAGAAGGCTGTATATTTTTATTGTAATGTGTTGTGGATATGACAGAAGGCTATATATTTTTATTGTAATGTGTTGTGGATATGACAGGATGCAGGATGTTGTTATCCTAATGTTTTGTGTATAACACTGAAGGCAGGACATCTGTGTTAGACTATACATTGATGCTACAGGGGAGAGTAACCGCTTCATCAGTGGAGATCCGATTTATGACTGGAACTGTGTGGCAACGTCTCTCCTCTCTAAGAAGGGGAACCACAGTAACTCCATGCCCCCCAATAACTGCACGCGGCGCTGCTACACCTTCAAAACCTGCGACATGTGTCTCGCCTCAAGTGGAGGGGAGGGAGGTTCTCAGGAGTGCATCTGGAGTGAGACACTACAAGAGGTGAGTCCACCATGTCCTCTTGTCACCCAGATTCCCTTGCCAGTCCAGGCCACTGATAAGAACCAGGGTGGCGTTTTACAAAGCTGTCGTAGCACTTTGACAGTAGTACCTCCTATACTGGAACATTGACTTACGACAGTCGTAGTGCTACGATAAGTTTGTGAAATTGGGTTCTGGTGTCTCTATGAGAATCGCTGTGGCCAGATATTTACAAGATTGTTTTTATCAGCTGTCTAACACGTTCTTTGTTGTACATATTTGCTTGTAGTAGTTGGGGCATGATGCCAGTATTTTTGGCTCTGATCTGCTGATTGTGTTATGTTTATCAGGACCACTTGTGTTCATTGTTTTCAACAAAAATACAGATATTTCAAAATGTAGGTCAACTCGTTTGTCAAATTAATCATGATAGCATTTTTTGAAGCCAGTGGGCGTCCATGATGAAAATCCAGGAATTGTCTAAATTTGGTTTAAACCATCCCAGCAGTTCATTTGTGTTTTCTTATTTTTATGGCACCAATATTGGACAGCAAAATAAAGATGGGGAGTTCCCTGATATGGAATGCCTGTTTCATGGTTTCAAAAGACAGAAAGTTCGAACATCCCAAATACATCATGCTAATTATATTGGTGCAACAGAATGGGAAGTTCAGGATTTTCATCATTTTTTGGCATTTTTGTTTTATTGGATAGAAACAAGAAATAAAATGGGAAGTCACAATTAAACCAGACTTATTGTTTAACAAGAATAGGGAGTGCTCAATGGATGATGGACTAAAAAGTACTGGTTTGGTCTGTTCTGTGAACAACTTGCAACACTTGTGTGTTAGGCTTCCTATCGCTCTGCAAGGGGTCTTGATTAAGATGAAATTCTGAAAAGATAACTTACAGACTTCAGTTTTTCTGTATAAGCTCTCAACAACTATGTTGTATATTTCACTGTATCTTTATTAACCCATGCTTGTCGTAAGAGGTGAGTTACAGAATCAGGTGATTGACTTATGTCATCGTGTCCCATCTGACGTAATGGTAATTGATGCTCACATTGTTGATCACTGGATTGTCTGGATCAAACTCGATTATTTATAATATATAGCTGGAATATTGCTCAGTGTGGAGTAAAGCTAAACTCACTCACTTGTTAATGTTACATTTCAGTGTATGCCTCCCGCCTACCGCCCTCTTCGATGCTCATTTGGAGAATGTGGGTTTGTCATCCAACAGAGGAAAAATAAAACCCTCCAACCAGCTGCTCGTTGTCCACTGCCTTGTAGTAACCACACCAAGTGTGCAGAGTGCATTACAGCACCTGGGTGTGGCTGGTGTGCATTTGGGGGACAGAATGGCCTGGGGGTGTGCATGAAGGGAGGACGAGCTGGACCTTCTGGCGGCGCCTGTCTGGATGACCATCGGATGGAGATGCACCTCAGTTAGTACCATTTCCATGCAGTAATTAGACCAACTCAGTGTGCTGAGACACTGCTAGTGTTCCTTATCAGAGCTTGAAAAAAGCTGTGAAAACCAGAGGATAATTGGCAGAACGTATATGGCAATTACAATACTTGCTTATCACAACCTTTATGTTGCTATCAATGTCATTGCACTTTAAAGTCACAGATCAACGATACAACCAATGCGATTTTGATGGGAATTATTATACACATATCATTAAAAAGTTGTTACATAGGTTCTCCAAAACCCACAGTGATGTATTATCACAAATGCCTGGATTGGACATAAAAAGTTGATCATAATATGTACCGGTAGATTTGTATCAACAGTTCATTTGGTTCAAATGCGGAGCGATGAACTGCAATCTAACTCAAAAACCAATAAATCAAACCCACGCTGATTTTTTTGCAGAATTTATGTCCTAAAAATAAAAAAGTTGTTTAACAAACTGTCATTAGAATGTTGACACAGTTCACTGTTAGAAGGGAGGAGTGCAGAGAAAGTTACAGCCAGGTGTTTGAGAAGTACATGCAGACAGAGTCGTTGATTCATTAACCTGTGCTGTGCTGTCTCAATTCTTTCTCACATTTCATCAACCCACCTTTGAGTCAAATGAACTGTATCACATGAGTGCATTATATGGTTCCAACTTTTTATACTTTGTTTCTGATTTGTGGTAAACTGTTGTTTGCATGCACTAAGAAACAATATTAGTCTCAATGTTTCTTTTCTTCCTAATTATTTTGTTCGTGTTTCTGTGAAAATGACCCTGTACTGCTACAAATGGTAATGTCTCTGCAGTTTGACGTGTTCAGTATCCGAGGTTAATTTTCATTTGTGTTTTGCTTTGTTTCTGATCAGTCGGGTTTGACATGTTGCTGTTAATAGGGGTCTGTGATCTATTTAAGGAAAGACGGATAAATTTACAGAAACACAGTCCGATGGTGTCGCTGGTGCCCACATCTGGTCCTTTGACAGCTGCCCCCCTGAGAATGAGTGCCTCAATGGTCACCACACCTGCAATGAGAAGACCCAGAGCTGCATTGACACTCCCTCCCACTTCAAGTGCGAATGTAAGAGTGGATATGTCGCCACTCAACAGTAAGTGACTCTCTTGTTTTTTGACAAATACATGGGGTAGCCAAGTGGTTAAAGCGTTTGCTCATCATACCAAAAGACCCGGGTTCGATTCCTCACATGTACGATGTGTAAGCCCATTTTTGGTGCCCTTGACGGGATGTTGTTGGAATGTTGCTAAAAGTGGTGTAAAACCAAAGTCACTCTCTAGCTTTACAAATACAACTTTCAGAAGTTGGGAAAGACAAATAATTTAAGAGACTGCCTTACAAAGATCTTTCCTTGGCAGTTGGCCTTGAAACATATGTCATATTTGTGATTTCACTTTCTTAGTAAAGTACAAATTCTAATACTTTTTTGCTTGAGTCCAATCCGGGATTCGAATCCGCACCCTCAGAGTCAGACACCTAATCGCCAGCACACAAAGTCAGCCGCCTAGCCCGCTCAGCCACCACGACTTCCACTTTCTAAATGGCATCGTGTACTAATTGGCCTTGAAAACGCATTGAATTGTAAACTGACCTTTGACAGACAAGGAATATGCTCTATCAAACAGGCTTGACTAAATCTGATAGAATGCATTGATTAGGTTCTAGCATTCAACCTCGGTACTTGAGTTTGTTTCAGAATGTGCTTGTGTGCCCTGTGTATCATGTGTCAGTGCTCAGGGTTGGTGGGGTGGTTTGATGGTGAGAGCGAACGCTTGATATGCCAGAAACCTTGAACTGATTCCCCATGTGAGTATGATGTATGAACCTAATGTCTGGTGTCCTCTGCTGTGACATTGCTGAAATTATACCATGCTCACTGCTTCATTCCCAGCGCCCAAGTGTCTTAGTTTGTGTATGTTTTGGAGAGGAATTGTATGTCACATTGTCACAGGTCGTTCTATTCCTGTATTTGAGTTTGTGTATATTCTGGAGAGGAACTGTATGTCACAGTGTGACAGGTTGTTCTATTCCTGTATTTGAGTTTGTGTATGTTCTGGAGAGGAACTGTGTGTCACACTGTCACAGGTCGTTCTATTCCTGTATTTGAGTTTGTGTATGTTTTGGAGAGGAACTGCATGTCACAGTGTGACAGGTCGTTCTATTCCTGTATTTGAGTTTGTGTATATTCTGGAGAGGAACTGTATGTCACACTGTCACAGGTCGTTTTATTCCTGTATTTGAGTTTGTGTGTGTTTTGGAGAGGAATTGTATGTCACACTGTCTCAGGTTGTTCTATTCCTGTATTTGAGTTTGTGTGTGTTCCAGGGTTGAGCAGTGTGGACAGATGTGTCACAGGTCATTCTATTCCTGTATTTGAGTTTGTGTATGTTCTGTAGAGGAACTGTGTGTCACACTGTCTCAGGTCGTTCTATTCCTGTATTTAAGTTTGTGTGTGTTCCAGAGCTGAGCAGTGTGAACAGATGTGTCACAGGTCGTTCTATTTCAGTATTTGAGTTTATGTATGTTCTGTGTTCTGGAAAGGAACTGTATGTCACAGTGTGTCACAAGTCGTTCTATTTCTGTATCTGAGATTGTGTGTGTTCCAGGGGTGAGCAGTGTGGACCAGTGTGTCACCAACGCTGTAATCAAGGCAAGTGTGTCCATCCTGACCAGTGTGAATGCAACTTTGGTTGGGTCGGCGTCAGCTGCAACACAGAGTGCCAGTGCAACATGCACAGCAACTGTGAGGATGAAACAAAAGCTGATAACTGCACCCAGTGCCTCAACAATACTCAGGTAATACACATTAGCAATAACCTTTGAAGATCTGGGTCAGAATTGGTCATCAGTGACCAATGCTTGTTGTAAGAGACAACTAAGACAATCAGATAGTCAGGCTCTCTGGCATGTTTGATACATGTTATCGTATCCAAATTGTGTGCATTGATGCACATGTTGTGTCCAGACTCAACTATAAACAGATAGCCAACATATTTCTGAATATTGCCAAGAGTCGCATTAAAGAACAAAGAAATACAATAGCATTACCTCAGTAGATACATGCAGTGCAGAAACATTTCAAAACAGTACAAAACCTGAAACTACTCAACAACAAGAGTAACAGATGCTTGTTTCTATCAGCATGGAGAATGTGGGAGCATTCAGGCAGTTGAGGAAACTGAGGTGGATTGTTAGAATTAGAAGTGATGAATGGGTTTCTGATTCAGGGAACAGATTGTGGAGAGTGCAAGGAAAACTTTGTGGGCAATCCGAAAAAGGGTGGAAAGTGTATACCTTGCCATCAGTTCTGCAACAACCACACTAACAAGTGCAGGCTGGATGTAAGTATAGCTGTGGGGCCTGTAACTGTGCTTTACCAGCATGCAATGCTGGGAAGTCAGAACAGACCTGCCTTATGTTTCATGATAGTCTAGTAACAAAACTGGTTATAAGTCTCAGATAACCCTGGTCAAGGTGAATTATTGATCTGGGTCCTGTCTCACAAAGCTGTCATAGCGCTATGACAGTTGTAAGCCTGTGCTTCAGTCCAGGAGGTACAATTTCTGTGAAAAAATTGCAAGATCTTATACTTATGAGAGCTTTGTGAAATAGGGCACAGGTGGTTGGGCTCTGTGATATGGCAGAGAGATTGTCAATAATAACCTGATGGAGGGGAGTGTAAATCAGAATATCATGAGATCGTCTGGTCCAGATTCAATCATTCATATGCCAACATACGTGGATTGTTGCAAATTATGGTGGCATCAAAGAAACAACACACATGGCCAAGATACAATACATGGCAATGCTATGTGTATATTTCATGAGGAAGGTTTATTTTGGAGACATTTGGAGTTAATCTTTGGATATTTTGCATCATTTGTAACCCTATTCTGAATTCCTGTCAATCAATTGACAGAACGACCCACTTGGCAAGAGCGGACGAGGACCAACAGAGGATGAGGCTACATGTGTGGACTGCCAGCATAATACTCAGGGCGTACACTGCCAAATGTGTATGCAAGGACACTTCAGACTGCAGGAAGAACCCAAAACAAAAGAGTGCACTGCGTAAGTTGTAACAATTGTCACCATTGCTATGACGTGATGTTACTGGGGAATATTCCAAAATATGGCATAAAATCATACTCACCCAATGTTAATCTCCTGTGTACAGTATGTTTGCCCATGCTTGATAGCCTTTGTCAGTTGCAGAAATCTGTTTTCCATGCTCATTGTGCATCTTACACCAGCATCTTTATGTGATAATGGGAATGAGGACAGATGTGAGGAGATAATTTGGCCCCAGAGAAGGCATATATATTTGCATTGAGGTGTTTGTCGAGTCAGTATGTTTTGGGGATTGTCAGGTGCCTGTGTCAGTAGTTGAAGGTACTGTCAAGTTAGTGTCCGCATGTTACTTATGTTTTCAGGTGTCCATATGTCACTGATGGTTTCAGGTGTCCATATGTCACTGATGGTTTCAGGTGTCAGTATGTCACTGATGCTTTCAGGTGTCCATATGTCACTGATGGTTTCAGGTGTCCATATGTCACTGATGCTTTCAGGTGTCAGTATGTCACTGATGCTTTCAGGTGTCCATATGTCACTGATGGTTTCAGGTGTCCATATGTCACTGATGCTTTCAGGTGTCAGTATGTCACTGATGCTTTCAGGTGTCAGTATGTCACTGATGTTTTCAGGTGTCAATGTAATGGCCACAGCAACATGTGTAACCGACAGACTGGGGAGAGTTGCCTTTGTCAGAACAACACAGAGAGCAAGTGTGACAAGGACAGTACAGAGCCATGTTGGCAGAGACAGGTAGGGTTGCAATGCTTCACAAAACTATCAACAAGTTACTATGTTCATTAGACTACCATCA
This sequence comes from Haliotis asinina, assembly GCF_037392515.1. Classification (NCBI taxonomy): domain Eukaryota; kingdom Metazoa; phylum Mollusca; class Gastropoda; order Lepetellida; family Haliotidae; genus Haliotis; species Haliotis asinina. The sequence continues at coordinate 23,841,673 of NC_090281.1, read as the reverse complement.
AATGGCAACTGAAAACCAATATCTTGACTGAGTTTCTAAGACACTCAGTCCTGAGGTCCTGGCTGAATGTTGTTGAATTAAGTACTATATTAATACAGCTTGCATTCTCATAGCATTAGGTCAGGTAAGAGAATAAATATGACATGCAATGTGATGTTATTAGGGGATTGGATGAGTATTGAAGTTTCAGGTTAGAGTCAAACTTCAGTAAGATACTAAGATTGAGTGGTCAGACTCGCTGACTTGGTTGATACATGTCATTGTATCCCGATGCTCATGCTATTGCAGTGTAAAGTCAATCTCACCCTCACTCACCCTATGATATTAACATATGCACATATTTCATGAATTTTGTTTTCTTTTTTTTCTAGCAAATAGATATTTCCTCAGAGCTACAGATAACATTTTGGGTCATTGAGTTATGTAATCGTTCACATTCATATCAACTGGGTATCCGAATTTTCCTTTGAGTAACCAAATAAATTGTACCCACCTGACTCAAACTCAGTTAGGTATTTGCCATTTTCCATTAATTGTGAAAATGAAAAAAAGTTTAAAGTTTGGTGTATGTGTTTGTTATTTATGTAATATCACAAACGATAAGAAAGGCTGCAAGTTGCCAAGTTGATGTGTTGAAATAGACCCTCGTAAGATACTTTGTATGTATGCATGTAAAATAAATTTTATTGAGTATTTTTACAAAAATTCAAGTGTACATGTATACAATAGATTCAAAAGGAATTGCGTATTCGCCTGGATATTCGCGTAATTTACGCAGATATGAATCTCATCTGTACGTCTGCTTTCTGTATCTGGATACACATATGTATCCACATGTAGTACAGTTAGGTTCACAATGGTGGAAGAATCCAAGTAGTATCATCTTCCATAAATGAAGTATTCGATTGTGTTGCAGTGTTCTGAGTGTCGGGAGTACTTCATGGGGACACCCACCAACAACCATCAGTGTTACCGCCAGATGACTGTAGACAAGGAATATTGCTTTGACCCGGAGACACAGAACAACTGCAACCGAGAACCTATGGCCCTCAGACAAGGCAGAACAGTCTTTTTTGCAGTCCAACCAAAATATCTGAACGTCAATATTCGTATTACAATAGATGTAACAATGGGAGGTAAGATTTAATGTTGACAAAGGTTTTCGGTTTCGTTAGAGGCATGTAGGAGTTGGTATTCAGGTATAAGTCAAGATGTTATGGATGTCAACTTTTCTTTATTGTTTACACAGTCGGAGGCTTTGTGTACATTAGTAGTATATATATCCTGTATAACTGTTACTTAGTATCCATCTGACAAAGGGGCAAGGAATAGCCGAGAAACGTGTAAACAATAATGAGTAAGTTGACATCAAGAACATTTAATTTTATGACAGTAGTCCTGTCCAAAATATTTGAATGTCATTATTTGTATTCCCATTGATATGGCAATGGGAGGCAAGATATAATGATGCCCTATGTCCTGTCTAAAACGTGGCAGATGGGTAGCCATGTGGTTAAAGTGTTCTCTAGTCATGCCTGAGACCCAGGTTCGATTTCCCAGATGGGTACAGTGTATGAAGTCCTTTTCTGGTGTCCCCTCGCCATGAATTTGCTGGAATATTGCCAAAAGCAGTGTAAAACTATAACCCACTCACCTATAAAAAATGGTGGATAATCAAGGTTATGGAAATTGTTGAGATAAGACAATTCTTGTCCATCATTGAGTACAAGAACGGGTATTTGCTGGCCACAATGGCTGCAATCATGAAGATCATTGGAAGTCAGGATTTTTATGGCTCCATTTTGCACATGTATTTGTCAGACTGTTTTGTATATATAAGGCAGTTCACATGCTAATCTGAGGATTGTATTTTCCAGGGGTGGATGTGTATTTCTCTAACAAGGAAAACACATTCCGTGTGATAGTCGGGAAGGGGACGGGAATCCACTCCGTAGACATGGACGAGGAAGCACTGAAAACCAAGTCAGATGTATCGGAATCCCAAGGGTTCTTCCAAGATGAGAGAAAAGCCAATGATCTGAACACTTTCATCACAATATATCGACAGAACACCATCCTTAGAGTCCGTGATGTTAGATTCCGACTTATTATAACCCTGCCCCGTGACAATCATGAACTGCGAACCGCTCGTTTCTACTTGATTCTGAAAAGCCAGGGTGACGGAAACCATAATGTAACATATGGCAGTTTATATTTCCGCCAGGATCAGCCTCACATCGACCTGTTCGTCTTCTTTTCAGTCTTTTTCTCCTGCTTCTTCCTCTTCCTCGCCATGTGTGTTATGTTGTGGAAAATGAAACAGGCCTTCGACGCACGGCGCACGCGCCAACTACGAGCACGGGAAATGGAGTGCATGGCATCACGGCCATTTGCCAAAGTTCTTTTACTAGTGGAGCCTGAGCACTCCATCTCAATGCCAGCTATGATACCTAAAAGGACTCGTGCAACGAAAATCACTCGAAATATTCACCAGATTGAAAGCCCACTTCATATCCCTACGTACCGGGATGACCATTTGAACATTAATCCCATAGCAATAGAACCAACTGACGACGGCGTAGCAGCAGTCGGGACAGTTCTCATTCAGTTACCAGGGGGGAACAGTGTGCCCTCAAAACTTTGTCTAGGGTCTGCATTAACAATGCGAATTAACCCACCAATTTCTGCAACTAAGAATATGCGGCGCAGGCCGAGTGCATCGTCTTGTTGATTGTTGTTGTCATCGTGCATGAATGAGACCAAATCTGTGTCAAAGTGAATGGATTCAACTTGTGATTCTTGGGAATTTTGCAGATTTCACATTTTACCCCCTTTTTTTTTTTTTTGTCAGAATGTCTGTTGCTGTTCTCTTTACCACTTGTAATGGATACACTTGTGTCAGTGACCTCCATTTTGTGTCTGTGGGTTACAATTGTTACGTGTGTGTTTAAGACATTTCAATCTCTGTCAGTTGATAACCGGTTACTATGGTTACGTATGCGTCGAAGACTACCAATCCTAGTTGATCCTTGTGACAGTGGTTTTGATCTGTCAGTGACCTTCAATTTGTGTCTGTGGATACCAGTTAGCATGGTTACGATGTATCAAAGACCTTCAGCTTATCTCTTTGGGTACCAGTTACCATGGTTACAATGTGTCAAAGACCTTCAATTTGTGTGGTACCAGTTACCAAGACTACAATGTGTTAAAGACCTCTATTCTTTGTCTGATGGTCCACAAGCCATCAAGGAAGTAAGGGAGGAGTACCAACTGCCATTTCACGACATGTTCTGTGTATTTCTCTTGTGGCAAGGTATGTTTCAAGCATCCTAGCCCATACTTAACCTCGGATATTTTGTGCAAGGGAAGAGAAGTTTTTTGGTGATGATTCCATGACATCCTGTCACTGTCATTGCAAATTGTTCCCTCCGAGATCCTTCAGTGTGATATATATTAACACGAATTACTTCAGAGATAGAACTTAATAAGCAGAAATGCCTTTCTAAACAAATACTCTTAAGTGTTGTAGCTGATCAGCATGGAAAGTTAAGTTCTGTCTCTGTATATTAATTGTAATGGCATGTAGATTTTACTATTTTTCAACAATTTTTAAATGATGGTAAAATTTCACATTATGTCATATCGATATTTAGTCATAATCGATTGTCATAATACATCATGCCATTTTACGATGTACAGAAATTTTGTAAATCAGACTGAGGTAATTAAGGATTTGCTTTTCATCTGAAAGTGTCATATTGTATCATGGGATATCAAAATACCTGCCACATGCCTATGAAAGAAATTTACTTAGGAGCAAACAGTCTGTGAAATGATCATGACTGACATTGCACTAAAAATGTGAAACATGATGACATTGCACTAAAAATGTGAAACATGTCATCATCTGTAGACCCCCAAAACATACAAAGCAGCAGCACACGAGTAGCATTGGGCACTGACCAGGTTTACAAGTGCCTTCGGAGTAATTTGAAATAGTCTGTTCTAATGAAAATCACTCGGAGAATGCAACATAATACAAATATACCACAGCGCTAGGACAGAGGTGCATATTTCTTACACATCAATGCAGATTGTTAGTCTTGCTGTGAGGACCTTGATGCACAGAGAGATCTCAGTTTTGTGGTGATCGTAAGGTTATATACAAGCATGGGAGGCACGATCATATAATCATCTTAGCACCAAGACTCTACCGAACACTGAGACACAAAGCTATCATAGTGCCACGACTGTCATAAGTCTTTGTTACAGTATTGGAAGCACAACAGACGTAGTGCAACGATAGCTTTTGTGAAGGGAGCTGGTTTACTTGTGAAAATGATCAGTTATGGACATTTTGCACTTTTTGTTCATAAGTATAATTTTTGTAGTAGGCTGGGGCAGGCCCCATGTGTGAGAGGACTTTGCTCTACGTGTCATGTACATGGTGGCAATATTAAAACAACAGATATGCACATTTGTTAGTTCAGATGTCAGTTGACTAAACAATCCCATCTTTGCTGGATTCGAGAAGGCATAAGATGATTTCTTGTAAAATATTGATTGTACTTGTTTATTGCAATGTCAATGCAGTTACCACAGTTACGGATGGGTATGAATGCATGTAATGGATGCCTACTGCAATACCAACCTGAAGTATTTCCAGCTATTTCTGGGGCTGTCAGTGAATGGTTCAGCATCTTGGTAGAATCGGCCATATTTGTATTTTTTTAGCCTTTGCAATTTGTTTGCAAATCGATCATCATGACTGGATAGGAATGAGCCATCAAGTCAATGGTCGCAGAATGCTCTTTTCTATAATTATTTTTTTTTTGTCATGTGACTGGGCATATGGTTATGTTTCAAATTTAGTTTGTGGATTGAACTGGACTGATATGACAAGAATATAATGAATTTGAATTTGTATTATCTTCGTACACTAAGTACTTAAATCATTTGTTTGAATATGGTGCTGAAGTTTTTAATCATTGACAGCCCTACTTATTTGCTGACTGTTCCAATACATCCTTGGACATATTGGACATCCATTCCTTCATCAGTCTATTATTATTACGATTCATGTTCTCGGCGAACAGCACTCAGATTAAATTTTTGGACTGGATCTGGATAGTTTTCTCACAGCTCAAAGCCTAAAGTGATACAGATCATTCAGGTTTGCTACTTTGATACTAAAAGATTTGAACCCATGATTAGAGGATCCTGGCATATCCAAGGAATGTAACTCTGCATCCTGTCCAGGGTGTTGAAGTTGTGTTTGTTGGTGTATAGCAAGAACATTAATGCACTTGACTTAGTTTGAATGGACAAGTTTTGTTAAGGATGTGGTGGCCAATTTGGATATGGATAGTTGGAACATTGTCAGTGCTATCAGTGCTATATGGCCTTGGTAAGAGCAGACGGCATGAATGAATGTGGGAAACATTTGTTTGATTTTTAATCAGTTCTAATTTGTTATCACTGTTGCATTTCAAGACATACCACATTCCGCAGAGGTTTGTTACAGTTGCCCCAACCCAAGATGACAGGGTGGGTATGTTACCTAGGCAGTAGAAGAACATAACATGATTCAGGACTGAGGATGTGCGTGTGTCAGTTAGCAATTAATGTTCTCTTGCAATCAAAGCAGTGAACTTATTGAGAACCTGCTTTACCTTAATATTTAAAGTCAATGCCAGAGAATAACCAGTCTTGATTATCTTGATTAGCATGAAAAGTTTTAATGAAACCTACTTGATTCTACGATACTGATTCATGTGACTTTTGACGTGTTTGTTTCTTAACGTGTGTACACGATTTCAGCATGTCGCTTTGTTGTGTGGAGTATTGCGTAGTGTATATACCCTCATCATTATCATTATTACTAGATCACTGATTTATATGATATGAATCTAGTACTTGTTACTAAAATCAAAAATTCAAGATGGAGACATGTTCATGATCTAGCCTGTTTGGTTTTGGCAGGTCTGTTTTCATCACAAAGGTCTGATTGTATAACTGTTTTATGAAATATACACTATAGAACAGAATGATGGAGCAGTGTATTCAGTGACCATCGATTTCTTAAAACGAACATAATTCTGAGTTTTGACGTAAGTTCAAATTTTTGCTAAAAATTGACACAAAGACAGGAAAATGCATTTCCCAGAATAAGCTGAAATCAAACTTGAACTCAACCATAGTAGGCAATTTAAACTTAGTTTGAAATTTGAGTAGAAACTTAAGTTTGTTTCAAGAAATCATTTTGTTTGATGTTCTGAGAAAGCCTTTTTCCTTCCAGTAACCCATTAACATATACATCTATCATATTTCAGAACAGTTTCTATACATAAGAATTAAGATAATACAGTGTATAATAAAAGCAGAGAATGCAAAATTAAAGAACTCAATAAACATAGAAAGATTGATGTTAACTAAAAACTTAAACGATAATAAAGAAGCCTCCGATCGATTGTCAACTAAACAACGGACAAGTCACAAGACGATTTTAATCTATGGCAATAATGAGTGACGCTTAATTCTGAAAAACAGTATTGATTTTCTCACTTATTGTTGCTTTCGCAGCAAGGAGGCTTGTAGTTGAAATGTGGCCACAGGTATTTTCCAAATTTGTTTTTTTGGTGCAGACACTGAAAAGAGAGGGTTATGGAATAGCAATGTCCATGTTGTTGAGATTTTTACTGTAGATGGTAAGGGTAGCGTAAAAAGTTGTAAGTGTTCTGTTTTGTTGCATAACCAAGGATAAATCAAGAATGGCTTACTGTAGATTCATGTCTATGTATTAATTTGGGGTGCTGAAGGGACCCAGGAGAGAGAATGAGGACAGGAATGTAATTTTTTTATCGTACCTCAGACCATATACTTTGTCCCTACTGATATACACAGTAGAATGCCATTTTAGGTCACCTAAATTTACAAGTGACCCTTTTTTCCTGTGTCAGTTGTGTTTTGACTGAATGTGGATTTTGTATATGAGGTTGATTGTATTACCTGTGACTGTGGTCATGTCTTGAAAGCAGCTGTTGTCATTCATCCCAGCATATCCATGTCATGCAATTCTTTCAATATTCCATTGTTTATCCATCTTTGATTTTATTGGTTGTGTTAGCTTTACACAGGTATACTTACAAAGCAATTGGTAAAATACAGGTGATCCTATGTTGGAATGAACCTTTTAATGAAGCTTAGTCATGAAACAGTAGCATATGTTGAGAATTTCATGATCATGGTATACAGTATCATCTTTCATGTCCAGATTTTTGTCAGGTTTTTATTGTGAAAGACTTGGTTTGAAAACTCTCTGCAAAAATATAGACTGCATAATGTTCAAATTTTGATTGAATCTCATCACATGATTCCAAGGTCTAATGTTAATGTACAACTCAAAAAGGTCTTTCACCACTCATTTCTGTTATATTACAGTAATTATCTCTCGTAGGAGGGCAGAGGGCCTTGTGGTTAGACAGTTTGTGTATGGAAGACTTGAGTTTGATTCTCCACATGGGTACAATGGGCGAAGCCAGTTTCTGGTGACCTCACTGCAATATTGCTTGAATATCGCTAAAAGCGGCATAAGGCTTTTCATACTGTCATGGGAAGCCACATCAACTACAGAAATAAGAAAGAATGAAAAGGTATATTCTTCTGTGTGTGTAGACATGTCTGGAGAGCTGCCATAATTCATTCAAGTTAATCCCTTTTATCTGTATCAATGTGATAGATTTACTACAATAATGTGAAAGAATTGGGTGGGTCTTACCTTTTTTAAGCTGTACATACCAGTCATTATCAAGTGAAGCTTTTCAAAGAAACACCATATTCACAATATTTTAGGTGTTAGAGGAGTGAATACCTCAAGTTTTAGACAAGTGTTTCATAGAGGAATATGTGTTTTCCATCATTCTTTACTACTTACATGCCTCTGCACTTGTTTGTTTTTCTTTTTGTTTTGTTTTGGTTTGGTTGTTCGTTGTGAACTTCAACATCAGGGTTCCAATCCACAAAGCATTTGTGGCATTACAACCTGTCGTAGTGCTACACTTTATCATAGACTTACCAGTGTCATTGTGCCACATACGTTTTGTGGATCGGAACCCTGGACATGATCCAGGGGACACTTGCACTGAGCAATCTTTGTGCTACAACCATCTTAAGTCTGCGTTGAGGTATGGGAGTTACGATCACCTTAGTGCTAAGATTGCTTTGTGCAAGTGGCCTTAGCATTGTTCTTCATTTCATCCAAATGAGTTTCGGTCAAGTCAGTTGTTAAATGTTCTAGTCTCCTATTTTGTTGATGTGAATGAGTCACTGTGTTGACACAGTAGAGGAAATGTTTATATGTTCAAGTTCCAATGATGCTACATGGCTCAATACTTGTAAAGCTTTGTCCTCCCTTCCTTGCATGTGTCCTTCCCATGTCCTCCTGTATATACATCTGGATGTACACAACATGCATAATTGATTGTAAATGCTTCTCTCGAGACCTCACTTAGTCAACAGGTAACAGAGACAACTTGTCAACTGAAGACAACAGTTTCTGGAAATAGGCTTTCTCCAGATGCCAATGTTTGGATATATTTGTGAATAGGAAGACAAGGGGTCTGTTCCACAAGCCGAGTGTAGTTCTAAAACTGTCATAAATGTGTGTTAAAGTATGGGAATTATGATTGCTACGAACGCTTTGTGAAATGGTACCCAGGGCTCTGTTTCACAAAGTGATCGTATCCTGAAGATGATCGTAAATCCCATACTTTCACATATACTATGACTCTCATAGCGTTATGATCTCTTTGAGGAACGGAACCGAGGTGGATGGTGTGTTGCTTTGTTATCAGTGGAGGCAGAATTAAGTGTATGCCAGCTTATCTTTCTGAGTTTGATTCTGATGTTGAAACAGTATGGACGGAAAACCATGATCTTGTCATCGTATCCTGAGAATTTTTGTTGATACAATGTTGGAAGCCATACCTCACACTCTGATTTTGGTGTTTATACCTGTCGAATAGTGTGGTGACATTCCAACAAGATGGTGATAAATGGACCATACTGTGATGGAGGAATTGGTGGTGCATTTTGAGTATGAACTGCTGGCAGATCTTATGTCCAGTCCCGTGGTTGATTTGCTGCTTGGGAACTGCATGGATGGCCATAGACAACCTTCAGCTTTACTGTGGTATAATATTTATATACCCTGGGGTATATTGTCTGCTGAGGTATTGGCATCATGCTGTTGCATGAGTGACACCAAAGGATTGTGTTCAGACATGCTTCTCTTGAGGAGTTGTCTTTGTTTCATTGACATGTAGGAAGTTCCCGTAGGCACAATTAGTAGGACATCATCATTGATCCTAGAATAGAACTATGTCAGCCTACTTTTGTAAGATTTGTACATAATATGGAGCCCTTGCATGATATGTTATGAATGCATGTGATATTTGCCCAGTTTTTGTCATTCTAGTCTAGAGAATATTCATGGTGTACATGAACTACGAGTCCATAGTGGCAATCTTTTGAATATTTTGTATAAATTTGTCTTATACATATAATATCGGTAGCTGTGAATATTTTAGTTGTAAGATATGTATGTATTAATGAATCAATGATCAAATCTGTTCTGGGGATCAAAAGAACCGTGATGCAGAAAAGCAAAATTGTGTGTTTCAGCGCCTGTGTCAAAGTATGTTCTAAGAATTTTGTGATATATCTGGTTGTCAAATGGCAAAATTCATACCTATCAAAATATTTCATGTGATATAGAAACTAGCAATGACCCATTACTCAAATAAGTTGAATTTGTAGGTTTTTGTACAAATCTGAACTCCAGTATGCTGTAGGTGAATTATGGAACTTAGAACTTTCCTACAGATCTTCAGGGCTGACCACTTGATATTTTTTTATATGTAATACATGTACTCATTACATTTGAAAGAACTAAAAATAGTCGTGTAATAAGATGAGATGTTCTTTATGATCTTTTGAGCAATATATATATCAAGGTGGAAGGGAACTCGGATTTTTTGTGAAAAAAATTTTGTGTTCTATGAGGATCAGTCTGAAAGAAGAAAATAATATTTGGATTTTTACAAAAAAGGTTATTTTTCTTTGTACATGATGTATTGCCCAAGATGAAGGTATTATAGAGCTCATAAGTGTTGTCTTCTACAGATGTTAAGTTTGGGATTATACAATTAAGTAAAGTACAGAGTCTAGATCAGAACCTGATTCTTTCTAATCCTGAAATATCAAGAGTTCAGCCTCTGAGTCTTACATCTGTCTCGTCATGACCATCTACTGCTGTGTTTTGAAAATCCACTTTCGGGGCTTGTTATGGTTAAAGAATGTGTCCACCAGTGTAGTCCAATTCAGTTTTTATACCAAATTTACTCAGAACTCTCTCATATTAACATATGATCCAAAGAATACTTTGTGGCATTGCTTTAACCTATTTCATTGTTTATTCTCAAATAGGTCATTTGAATATTATTGTGATAAGTGTATATCTCTTAATGAGTATTTTAACAATGTAAGTTCAAGTGCAAGAAAAAAAAATAGAGTCAGTTGTGTTCTTCACAGTTTATGCCATTTTGAAAAGGTCTGCACGTAAGCACATGATAAGGATAATGATCATTGAATATATTTAGGAAGACAGAATGTTAAGCTCCAAATCCTTAATTGTGACTTTTGTCAGAGTGTTCAGAGTATTACTGATATGGTCATATTTTGTGACCCATATACTTCCGAACACTACCCTAAACTGTAACATTTAAAATATATTTACTGAGTATGTGACGAACAATATTTAACATCCAGATGAAGCATTTATTGCCTTAATTAGTAGGGAATATTTTCAGACTCAAAAATGAATCAGAAAATATAATTCCACTGACAAGAAGTTAAGTCTTCCAAGTAAGAAATGTTTCTGAGAACCGTTTGCATGGAGCAGTAGAATTAATTTATTATAAACTTAAATTTGTTAGGTCTGTGGCAGCTGCTTAAGTTAAGGAAACACCTAGGAAATTCCATCAGTTGTCAGATTTTGATAGGCATGTGAAGTAAAAGGTATCAACAGTTTTATTGGATAAATATTCCCTCAAAATTTCTTCAAACCATGCATGATAGAGACTTGTTGTCGAGTAAATATTGCTCACTGAATCATGAACATTTACTCACATGCTCTTTACTTACCTACAGTAATCTTTCAAAGATCTCCCTTAACAGATTTACCCTGGTATATCTGACTTCAGTATACTCAACCCAAACCTTTGTGTGTTTGCTGGCTGTGGAGGTACATACTGCGATACTACTTCTTTTAGTTGCTTATACAGAGCTTCGAACCCCTCATAGAGTAATGTTCTTGTAGAACTTGATCCTGATTTTTGCATTTGCCTTGATAAACATCATGCAAGCAAACAAAAAAGAATATTACAATACAAGGGATCTGTAGCTACAGATTAGCAACCAAAGCAGAAAGAAGTGTGTAGGTGTGCAATCACAGGTATTGGTCTGCCACATTAATTAGTTTACGAGTGCCAATATGGTATATTCATGTACTTAAAATGTACAGCATTACAGTATTACATTTCTGTGTTAAGATCAAAAGCATTTAGTGTTCTATTATTTGTTAAATTTACTTATTTTAAGTGGCTATATCAAACAGTTTTTGTGATGTGTTGCAAAGAAAGATGCCCAATGTTGGTTTTCAAAGCATTCATAGTGCTGGAGCTCCCATAATTAGCAGATGGGGAACAGTTAGGGTGAAACGGTATGCTCTTACCATGGTACAGTATGTATTGCGGTACAAGGCCTTCGGTTTCAGTTCAGTATGTCACATGATCATACTGCAGAAAACTTAGAAAATAAAAAATCACCTCAATCTTTGTTATTTTGAATGAACAAAACGTTTTGATAACTAGATAGAAATGACAGTACAAAAACCCAAAATAGAGAATTTGTACATGGTTCAACTCAAGGTATGCTGTTTCACCCATAGTTAATAGCTATGCTAGATCCAAATCACTCACCACATGGATAGAGGTTTACAATAGCACTTTGACTGTTTTGTCTAACAAGCCATAGAATACTGAAGTAATCCTTTTCTGATTCTGTGGGTATTTTTATCTATATATGTGGATATTGTAGAGAAATGTACCTTTTCTAAAAGACTGAAGATTCTTGACAGCCGTGTCCATGTCGAAGATGGAAACTTGATTGTAACATGGAAATGGGATGTACCTTGTGAATCTCAAAATGTCAAGGTATGTAAGCTGTTGGCTCAGCTTATTTTCCAGTTCATGATATGATAATAATTTCTTATTGAAATGTTAATATAGTGGCATTTATTTATCAAATATGAATACCATCAAACTATTGTAAAGCTTTTCTCTGCCTAAAAGAGAATTTGTGCAATATGACCTTGAAGACATGAATAGTATTACAGTTCCTTGTTATTCTTTTAGAGATTGGCAAGATTGGAAAATGTTCTGGATATCTATGAGAAAAGTGATGGAAACCGGTTGGGTAGTTCTTGAATTTGTGATATGGCCAGTAAGTTAGGTGTATACACAATTGTGTGCTTGTGTGTCGCCCAATAGTAGACTGAATGGCGATATTTGATATGAGTCCCATCATGCCTCATTGCTATCACCGTATACACTCATCGCCATCGCTCACTGAAGTCTCAGACTCAATAAATCATCATATATACAAATATGCTGTTTGTTTTCCTTTCTTGTTTAGTTGCAGTTTGTCCAAGTACTAGTATATTGAGGAAAAAATCCAACATGGCTAAGGATTCAGGAATTGCTATTGAGATGTGTGGTCCTGTGCATAGAGCTTAGATCATAAAACAGCTGAGGTTAAACAACATTGGGTGCGGAGAGTCCTTGCATGGGTGAACATGTGTGGCAGCTTGACTCCTGGGAGTTTCTAGGACTTCTGTCCTGCCCCACAATGAAGCACATGTGGTACATGTGGTCTCACCTTAGGCAAGTCAAAATTGCCTCTGTTCACCCAGCATGGGTGAAAATGGGCACCTAGTGAAATAAGTCTGTTAACCTTCTATCGCCTCACAGGCAACTTGAGCTATCCAGGATAATAATGATCAGATTGTGCGCTTTGAGAAGAATATCTCGCCTGGAAAAGGCATGCTATAAACTTCTCAAAAGTATTATTATCAATGAGTTTGGACTCTATTTTGAAACAATCAGTTTTGTCCCACTCTTCAGAATTGCCAGCTTGTCTTAGAGCCTGCATTATATGAGAGAGATCTGCTAACCTGGCTGTCCCTTCCATGCAGACAATTGTTGCCTGGCATAAGCAGAGATCAACAATGATCAGGTCGTGCAATAGTCAGTGAGGATGCAGTGTTTTCAATGCATGCTCATAATTTGACCTACTGCCAGTGTTACATACATAGTTTACTGGTACTGTCACCGCTGCACTGTTGGAGGAAACACAATACTGATACAGTTTTCCAATATTTAGCAAACCTGTGAACCAGATGCTTCATTGGCATGTTAGAAGATGCTATTTGATGAACATAGAGATTCTCTGGGTTACACTATCTTTTTATTCTTGAGTACAACGTTTCAGGGCTTGTTCTAACCCCATCATGAGGTAGAACTAAACAGTATTTGTTGACAAAAACAGTAACTGTTACTGTTCAGTTCTACCTGATGATGGGGTTAGAACAAGCCCTGAAACCTTGTACTCCAGAATAAAAAGACAGTGCAACCCAGAAAAATTTCTATGTTAATCTGTGAACCACAGCTATGTTGCTGACAAGATGGGAATCAACGCTGAGAGAATCTTGGATTCCAATGACATTCACAAAAATTCCATCTACAATGGAAAGGACAGCTAATCGTCATAGGCAATTTTAGTTTGACTTGTATATGACCACTGTGAAGTTCCCTGAGCCTGTGTGTGCATGTGCATGTTCTGTGCATCTGGTATGCAAGTATGTATTGCGTTTGTCGTAAAGTGCCACACTCAGCAACATTCCATCTCTTTGATGGCGGTCTGTAAATAATGGAATCTGAACCAGAAAATCTAGTGATCAACAGCATGAACATTGATCCATGCAGTTGGGGTGCAATCGGGGAGGGAGTATTGTTTTACACCGCTCACAGCTATATGGCAGTGGTCTGTAAATAATCGAGTCTGGACCATACAATCCAGTGATCAACAGCATGAACATCGATCTACACAACTGGGAACCGAAGACATGCCAAACAAGTCAGTGAGCCTGACCACCCAATTCCGTTAGCCGCCTTTTATGGAAAGCAAGGGTTGCTGAAGGCCTTTTCTACCCCAGACCTTCACAGGTCAGGATGCAACGACCTGTGTTAAGCATGTCAGAAAGCCTGACCACCTGAGCCACGATTTCTTAACGCTATGATAGTTGTAAGTTAATGCTAATGTATGGCACTCACGACAATCATAGAACTAAGAGAGAAAATCTAAGCCCTGATCCCGTCAGTTGCCACTTATGACAAGCATGGGTTACTGAAGACCAATTCTTCTTTGTATGTGGGAGCGCATGAGAGCACACATTTGATAAAATGGCATGCATATAACATCGGATCATCCACAAAAATGAATAACACGGCCATAACTTTTCTGAAAACTTAGTATTTTTCAAGATGCACTGATTCTATAATGAATTAAGAATAACCGCTGAAAACAGCATAGTCCTCTATAAGATTCTGAAGAGCTGTCCTGGCTCTAGTCCAGGCTCCCTGACCACAGCAATCACATATATAGCACATACATCACAAATAGACTTGTAGTGTTCATTCATGACTGTCACATTTAAGGAATCTCTATAGACTGCCCTACACAAGGCCACTGGTCATTTACCTTCTGCCTCACCAAGTAACATCTAACAATAGTATTAGTAACATTCACCTTAAGGAATGAAACACTTCATAGCTCAGCAGCAGTTCAGTTGAAAGATGTATTGATTCATACAGATACAGATTAGTTTGTTGACTAACGAACATTTAAAGAACATGAGTGAAAAAAGCACACACTCTCTGTGTCTGCCTTTCGGGCTGAGGTCTCACAGCAAATTCTGAGATGATCCATAACAATGATAACTGCTCTCTACCTAATGGTGAATGATTTTTGTTTTTAATGCCTCTCTTAGCAATATTCCAGCTATATGGTAGTGGTCTGTAAATAATCAAGTCTAGACCAGACAATCCAGTGATCAACAGCAGGAGCATCTATATATGCTAATTTTGATGACGTGTGTCAATCAAGTCAGCAAGCCTGACCACCTGATGCCATTAGTCACCTCTTACAGTCAGCATGGGTTGGTGAAGATCAATTCTTACCTGGATCTTCATGGGTCACAGTATGGTAGAAGTGGTCATCTGGATACAACAGACATTTACAGTCACTTCCTAGCATGATGATAGCATCAAGACTGTGGTATGTATTCAGCAGAATAGTCAAAAGACACATTGTACCTTAACAAAGCTAACTTATTCTTGACTCAACATCTGCAACAAGTTATCTCCTTCACAAAAAGCATCTGTGTTATGGTTGCCTAGCAGTTTGAAGTTCCTTGCTGACAAAGACAAGTTCCATGGTTTAATAGTCACGTCACATGATTCAATCCAAGCTCCCAACACCATTGTGTACACAACAGTTTGATGGAGTTGGGTTGAGGTAATCTTGATGATTTGCTGAGCTCTGTCGCTAAGCGACAGGATGACATCATCAAGACTTCCTGTTAAGAGGGTTTGCTCCAGCATGGCTTTCAACGGCAGCTTTTGTTCTCCGATACCAGGGGCCGATGTTTGTGTTGGACAGAGCGTCTTGGAAAGCCTCGCAGCCCTCGATGGAACTCAAAACACCATAAACCGCCTGGAAGTGAAGCAGTAAGCGATTGGTAGGATTTGACATGGTTGATAGGCAAGAGTTGCACACAGCTCTGGACAACGTACGCAGTCTGAAAGTGAACTGTCACTGGTTGAGTGGCCAGAGTTTCACACAGTTCAGGAAAATCTACACAAATGTGAACTGTCATTGGTTGGGTGGCCAATGTTTCACACAGTTCAGGACAATGTACACATCCTGAAAGTGTACTGTCATTGGTTGAACGGCTTTAGTTTCACATGACATGGGTACACAGCCTAACAGTGACCTCTCACTGGTTGAATGCGCAGGGCTTCACATGATTCAGGATACTGCACACAGTCTGAAATGGGGTCTGTTTAACACACAAAGACTGCAGAATAAAAGGACTACATAGAACAACTCACCAGGTCGGCCAGATTAGGTCTGTCTCCTCCCATAAACTCCTTCTTCTTCTTAGACAGAGCCTTTGTCCACTCTCTACAGCTGTCATACAGGGACTCACGGACATCGTCCTTCAACTTATATCTGTCAAACGTAATAGGCATGTGAAAGGGGTTTAATCTTTTACTTAAGAATATTTTGCTCATATGATGACATGCAAGCTTGTGTATGTGTGGCTACATGTACTTGTCCATAATTGAGCTGCTTTTATAGTGCTACTTCACCGAGATATCATTCCACAGTTTAGCATGAATACCTCTGACACATTATATTGTCTCAGAGCCGACCGGTACTTGTTGTACCCATTAATGCCAAGAGCCAGACTGTACCATATTTTGACATCTTTTGGTATGACAAGGGCAGGGATCAAACCTGCAACCTTCTGCTCTCAGATCTCAGAGTGTGTCTGCTCTCTAATTCAACCAACACATGAGTGAAAAGCTTTAACCAGGTCAGTGTCCGTCAGTAAAGTGAGGAAGAACAGATGAGAAATAAAAATGCTCAGACATCATTTCGGTCAAACTTACTTATTCTTGAGCATCTTGCCAATGAAGTACATGACTGTAGCACCGAGGTAGATCACGATCTGTCTCTCAACACTGGAGAAATTCTTCTCCCATTCGCCAACATCAGAGAAATAGTGAAAGGCCTGCAGTGCTTCTGAGCGTGTCCGGTACACGTTAGGAGACAACATGTGCACTAGATTACTGTCAGCCCATTGGCGCCATTTTCTCTCCTCTCTGCAAGGCAAAAGTGTTTGTTTCGAGGATCCAAGATGAGTTTCAAAGGCAGTGTCATCATACTGTCATTACCTCATGCAGTTGCTAAATCCCTATGTGCACATATGGACACACACATTTGTTTTTTCTTGTTTAACATCACACTCATAAATATCTAAATGAGTCAGTGCAATTAGTTTTAAATGGTACTCAGCAATATTCCAGCTGCAGCTATATGGTGGGGTCTGTAAATAATCCAGTCCAGACCAGACAACCCAGTGATCAATAACTTGAGTGCCAATATGCGCAGATGGGAACCAATGACCTGAGTCAACCAAGTCAGCGAGTCTGACCACCTGATCCAATTAATCGCCTCTTACAACAAGCATGAGTTACTGAAGATCAATTCTAACCCGGATCTTCTGGGTTCATCAATATTTAAGCAATATGACAGAAACTGTCTATAACTGAGTCTGCAGACTATTCTCAATGACAGCATACAATCATTTTCAACTTATTAACATAATCCTCATCATTCTTTTATTCCATTCAATACCACAGCTTTGCTCTGAACAAGGTCCACATGACAATATGTTGGAAATAGTAATCAGTCAAATCACACTCATGACAGTTATAAGAGAGGTGGTAGAGCTGTCATTTCTCAAATGGGGCCAGTTGGGTCAAGGGTACTTGTGAAATGAATGAGGGCGTGAATGTGGTTTATGCCGCTTTTAGCAATATTCCAGCAATATCACGTCAGGAGACCCCAGAAATGCACTTCACACATTGTGCCATTCATCAGAATACAATGGTAACTAAACAATGTGTTTTACTTACTTCCTTTCCTCTGGCGTGGACTCTATGCTTCTGTCCATGTACATAATGAAATACTTGTTGGGGAAGTCATACACAGTCTTGCGACCCTCCTTGGACTCGATGCAAGGGTAGTAGGAGTAGAGCTGGTCCATCTTTTGCATCTTGTTCTCCATGTATGACTGTAGTAGACTCACTATCACACACGAGTCATGCATGGCCTGACAACAAGCATAGTCTTTGAAAGAGAAGGTGGAACATGACTTGTCTGTCTGTTTTGATGTTTTTTTAAGACCACTTTTGGACCCATTAAAGCTATGTCAGGGAGGAGTGAAATTATAATCAAGTCTGGTCCAGACTGTCCAGTGATCAACAGCATGAGCAACGATCTATGCAAATTGGATACAATGACATGCAACAACCAAGCTAGTGAGGCTGATAACCTGTTTGACACATGTGATTATCTTACCTCACACACGAATGTCGCTTTCTGATTGGCTGTACACTCTTCTATTATTTTCAATGTACCCAGCTTACAGGCAATGTATTATTTTCAATGTACACCGTTGGGAATTCCAAGCTCCTCTGGCCCTTCGTGGTAGTACTTCTTTGTCTCGAATAACATTGAATCACGCATGAAGCATGGAAATTACCAATGTTTTACGATTGACAATCGATGGAGATAACTAAATCTGTTAACCTAGTGTCGTCTGCAAAATGGCAATTCGCCTCGCATTTAACAAAAGTGCTTCAATCAGTTCAAAATTAAAATTCAGGGGTTCAGTAAGATAAATACGTTGTTCACTGGTCCCTCGGGGTCCATGGGCTCATGTACCTTCGAGGTTTGTTTATGGCTAGGGGAACATAAACAAACCTCGAGGGTACTTGAGCCAAAGGCCCCCTTGTGACCAGTGAACAACTTATATTATATCCCAATTGTGTAGATCAATGCTCATACTGCTGACCACAGGGTTGTCCAGATGCAGCTATTTACACACCACTGCCAGATAGCTGAAATATTGCTGATCTACATGAGCATCAATCTACTCTACTCAACTGGGAAGTGATGACATGTTCCAATCAAATCAGCGAGTCTGACCATCTGATCATGTTAGTTGCTTCTTACAACAAGCATGGATTACTGCAGACTAATTCTAACCACAGATAATCACAGGTCGACAGAGAGATTAATATTTGCTATGACAATGGTCTTTGACAGTCTCCATTTCAAAGAATAGACCCATGATATATTTTCCCACCGAGCTGACACATAAACATCATTACGAAAATAACTTTAAAACATAGTGATCTAATCAAACCTACTTTCGCTTCTAAAGACAAATTATTGCATTCTAGGCCTTATTCTCAAAACGTTCATAGCCCTAAGAATTCATAACTTTGATCATAGACAATGTGCTAAGAATGGGTTTAAGAAGTTTGTAGGGCTATGAACATTTCAAGAATAGCTGGCCCGGTGAGTGATGAAACAGGTTAAAAACAGATTCAAAACCCGGAAACCATGGTGGCCCTACAATAGATCTCACCAGAAAATCATCTTCACCAACACCATCTAACACCAACAGCGGCACTTTCTTGTACTGGGACCATTTGAGCTGCTTTTTGGTAATTGAGTTGACCTCCACTATGTTGTAGGAAAAGCCATGATAGTCTAGGAAGGCTCGCACTTTGCAGCAGAACGGACATGTCTGATACTGAAATAATGTCAGTTTCAGTCCACTTGTGTCAGTGTCGATGTGTACCTGAAACAAATTACAAATCATGTTAAGTAAGTTGTGATGGCTTTGTAATCAGTTTTGGTTCAGACTGACAATATAGTATGGGGGATGGTTCTGTTATTAGTGTTAATGAGTTGGTGCTTTGGCAGAATGGTGAGTAGGTAGGTGTTGGTGACTGAATGAGGAAGTGGTCATGATTGTGTGTTGTGTAGTATATGTGTGTGACGGAAGGAGGGAATAACCAAGCAAGTGAATGTCTGACAAGCTAACTGACTGAGGAAGTGAGGGTGGGTAGCAGGGTGATGCCAAGGCCCTTGCATCTTTGTGAGTTTTAAATTTTACTTAAAACATAAAAAAAATTGAGATAGCCCCTAACTTGAAATGATTCACAGTATATTACGTAATCAGATAATACAATACAATGACAAGGACTGGCGCTTCAGTGTACCCCATCCACCTGCTTTGCAAACTGACCACACCCCTGTTTTGTGTGAATATATCGGCAACTAGTTGTGGCAAGATCATTTAGTTATGAGTCAAAATGAAGTTTCAGTCAACTTGCAGAAGTAACAATAAAGAATTGGCAGGTGTATTGAGTGGTCCCTGATAGGCCAGTCAACCACAGTTATGTTTGCATCAAGTTTTAATCAATTGTACCTGATCATAGCGTAGCGATTGGAAAGGCAGGCAGGTGCAGTGCACCAAAGTGTCCAGCCTTCTCAGGATGTTTTGTACTAAAGTCCATTTGGTTCAAAAGCGGACCAATGAATTGCAGTCTAACTCAAAAACAAATAAACATAACATGCTCAATGAAAAGCTGATCATAACTAAAACATCATAGATTCGTACCAACTCTGTGAAGATTTTGCAGAATTTTTAACCCGAAAATGAGGTGTGCGAGAATGCATGGAGACAGCACAGCACAGGTTAATGAATCAAAAACTCTGTTGGCACATGTGCTCATGTTTCTTGAACACCTGGCAGTCCCTTTCTCTGCACTCTTGGCTTGCAACAAACAGTGAACTGTGTCAATATTTTTATGATAGTCTGTAACAATTCTTTTATTTTTAGGGTAAAAAATCTGCAAAATCCTTACAGTGTTGGTATGATGTTTTAATTATGATCAGTGCTTCATTGAGTATTTTTACTTTTTAAGTTAGACTGCAATTCATTGGTCCACTTTTGAGTCAAACGCACAACACATAGAGTGTTTTAAGTCAGGGTTCATCTCAAAAACAATAAATTTCAAATCTTAAATGCTTTCACAGACACGAGGGATTGTGGGGTGGTGTCCATTTAGACAGGGCTCTTAGGGAAACATGTTTGAATCAGCACTATTAGGAAAAACACTATTGGAACAACCATCTTTCTGTATCGTGACAATACAAAATCAGACTCATTTATTGGGAACTTCACACTGATATAGGGCAGTCTCCTATTCTCGCGGTAAACACATTTTCTGCCGAGGCCACCGATGTGTGATACTTAGTGGTTGTTCACATCACTGACCAGTAACTAGGAAGTGGCCCAAGTCTGTGAATTATCAAAATTTTGCAGTGTAACAAATATTCGTGAGTTTTAACCAAGTTGGAAAAATCGTAACTTTCCCACGCCCTTCCCGATAAGATTCCCCGTCCTTACACCTAATAACGTTACTTTCCTGTTATGCAGCGAGAATAGGGGACGCCTCAAAAACTCGTCGGCGGATGACTATGTTTTTCATCAAGCTCAAGTGGGATAATACACCTGATGGATCAAGCAGTTGATACATGCACATGTTAGAGTGGGGACCTCTTCATTCAAAAACAACAAGCATACATACGAAGAGAACAGGTTATATTCTTTTTTCAGCAGATATTCGTAAGTACCGCGAGAATAGGAGATGCCAGTATATATTTACTGCATTAAGCAGAAAGGTAAACAATCAAATGCTGAATAAAAGGTAAACAAATATAATGGCGAGGTAGGTCCACATTTAAACCACAACCCTAAATTATCTGGCGCTGGTCATGTCTGAACTGATAAAACCATACTCCAATGCAGTGATGACGTAACATCACTGACATTACTGCCAAAGATCCTTTCAGCTTCATGATGCATGATGTTATCTCTCTAGAAGTAGTCATCCATACAGTTGTCTGCTTCATTAATATTTCTATATCATATTACTAACCCGTCTAGATGGAGTCAAGTCGGGTTTCACGTTTCCACTCGCGTAAACCTTCCATCCTTCAAAGCCGATCACGGCGGATCCAAGTGTAAACATTGAAGCCCTTGTGAAAATTGACCAGTTTCGCTTTCTTGCGTTCTGTCGATATCCCTGAGAAGTGGACTGAAATCGGTATGGTATTGCATTTTGTTTTGTCTGCAATGTTCTCAAGAAATAACGCGAATACTGGACATCCTTGCAAGTTTGATGCAATATATTTACACACGCACGTAACCTTGTGGGCGCCGCCATCTTGTTTATGTAAGAAAAGTCAACGTGATGATCTGAGAGATATTTCTTCTAACAACGTGCACAACAGTATGTTTTCACAACCAACAACCTAAGTCGTTTTTGGATTATCGCATATATTTATTTCTCACGTGTTTGTGTTCCAGCAAATACGTCTCGAAAATACCAAAGTCTAAAACGGCATTGCGTCAAAACAGCGAAGAATATACCTTTGTCTCAGTTGTCTGTCCCACAGACCCTGAAGTAAATATATCCAAGAAAGCCTGTTCAAATCTATAAAATCTGTCAAGTCTTGATTTCCACAATTTCATGGTCCCGTGGCTCCTTTTCATTAAATTTCATTTAATTTACTATGAACCTTCTGTAAAATATGTTCATTTCAGAATATGTATACATGTTCACTAGTTGTCATGCAGTCTATGAATATACCAGCTACAATCGCATGGGTCCGATTTGTCGACAGATCAAATTTCAAACTGAGACCACGCAACAACAAGAAAAAATCCTCAAGTAGCCTATCTACCAAACCCAGATTGTCTGGTAAGCGGAAATACAATACCAATTTCAGTATGCGTTGGGAAATGCATTTTTTTCTGTTTTCTCAGGGAGACTATATACCTGACCTTGTACACGTACGGTTTCAAAACAAAATAAAATAAAATAAATCAAAACAAATCCTGAACGTCTGTATCTGTGGATGACGTCGACGCATATGTCTATCCAGTTCGTCTCACAAGTGTTCAACTGGGTTAAGATCTGGTGATCGTGAAGGCCACGGAGGAACCTGAATGTTGTTGTGTGCTAGGAACACCGTAGGCAACCTTAATTGCCGTATGTGGCCGAGCATTACATGGTGGGGACATGGTCGGCGAGCTGGCTAAGGTGCCAGGCTAGTGATCCAGCGAGGTTGAGGTTTCGGGATCGAGTCCACCTGTGACCGTGTGTAAGCACCTTGGAGTCATCTTTGTTTGCAGACTTTTTCGGTGTTGTCACAATCCCTAGTGTACAGTACACAACCCTGTACAGAACCCTCGAATCCGTGTGTATAGGACCAGATGGTGGCCACGTGAGCACGTGCATACACCTAGTTGCGGGCAAAGCAAAGTCCAGTAAACCTGGACAAAGTACGGTGACTATGTGTCCCAGTCCACCCAGCTGTCAACTGGGTACCTCGTTAGGATGAGAGAGCCACAATACACTCGGAGAGCC
This sequence comes from Haliotis asinina, assembly GCF_037392515.1. Taxonomy (NCBI): domain Eukaryota; kingdom Metazoa; phylum Mollusca; class Gastropoda; order Lepetellida; family Haliotidae; genus Haliotis; species Haliotis asinina. The sequence continues at coordinate 23,818,412 of NC_090281.1, read as the reverse complement.
TAGTGGCAGCAAGAGTTGTATACTCCCAAGGAAGTTGAGACTTAAATACGCTGTGCTGTTGAGATTGACATCCAGTGATCGAGGGAAAAATACAAGGCCTTCAGCAACCCATACTTGCCGTAAAAAGCGACTATGCTTGTGGAAGGAGGAGACGAACGGAATCGGGTGGTCAGACTCGCTGACTTAGATGACACGTCATCCGTTTCCAACTGCGCAGATCGATGTTAATGTTATTGATCACTGGATTGACTGGTCCAGACTCGATTATTCACAGACCGCCGCCGTATAGCTGGAATATTGTCAGCGCAGCGTAAAACTAAACTCACTCACTCAGTAAGTCCTAGCACCACTTTACACGACGTGGACGTATGTTGTGCCCTTAAACGCACAATGGTCTAAAGTGCACATAAATCATAACTATTCATGAGTGGACTGTGCATAAGCTATATTAACAAATACCAAATACACAACTGCTGAATTAGGCATACAATTCCGTGGGCAGCTGTAAATTGAAAGCTGTATAAAAGTTGGTTGAAACGAAAATGGTAAACATCTGGTTTGAAATCACAATCGAAGCGAAATGTGGCAATTTGAGACAACTGGGAAACGCGTTGTGTCTGAATCCCACAAGTGAAGGTTGGCGGTGGGGTAATCTTGTGGTTCGCTCGTTCCAACACGCGCAACACTCCAACCCAATATTTTTGTCCAGAGAGATTATACAGTGACCATTGGAACTCCCATGAAAGGAGCATCGCCCCCACCCCCATTCTAAAAAAGCTGTACCCACCCTGTCCAGTCTAAGTAAACTTAGTCTCAGTGTATTTCGTTACACTCCACCACCGAGTTGTGGGGTGTAACGAAAAGTACTGAGGATAAGTTTATTTAGACTGCCCCCTCACCCCGTCAAGCCAAATGTTGCACTGTTTCGTAGGGTGAACGTTTTACTGGCCTTTGCATGTATTGGGACGGTGCAGGATATGCTCTGTATTTTCAAGAAGAAATTGTGATTATGATTATTATACTCTTCTGACTCTTGAGAACCCCTAAACAGTCTCTGACTGTGTCACGTAAGAACAACAAAGTGAGGTGTCATCCTATGATTCACAGGAGACGAAGTATGTTGTACCTACGTATCTAAAATCTGCCGACACTCGTTTAACAGTTTCTTCAAGGTACACAAATATGTGATCTTCGTATTTATTTATTTATTTATTTATTTATTTATTTATTTATTTATTTATTTATTTATTTATTTATTTATTTATTTATTTATTTATTTATTTCAGAAATACAGCAACGATCGACATTGTGAAAAGGGGAAAAATTTAAAGAGTGTACAAAAACCGACACCACATGCATTTGCATATGTCAACATCTCGGTTACAGGATATTTCATCACTACAATTCATATTATCTGTACCATGACCGAGTTTCCAGATCATGAGAGCCGAATGTGTATTTCGGACTATTGTGATTGCCAAAGATTACACCATCCCTTAGTTAAAATTTAGCACAGAAATGAACTGTTGTTTTCTTTTTTGACCTAAATTCTCAGTCTTGTTAATGTGGTGAAAACCCAAAATACCCTTGTTGATTTAAGAGCAATCATTCGGTCGATGATCATAGGATTAAATACTTCACTAGAACATCACGCAGCGGTTATCGCTAAAAATGGCAGCACGTCAAAGCCTACAATACCCAAACGGCACTCAACGTCGCAAGCGGTGCCTGACCTTACTAAAACGGCATCTTAACTGACCCTTTTACCTGATAAAACGGTACATATCTTCTTTCTCTATGTTTGAGACCCTGTACATATATTATCATTTTATGTTGTTGTTGTTTTAAATCGGATTTTACAGGTCTGATTTGTTGGAGAATCAGCCAAGTGAATTTAGATATGACAATGTTGCCGTTTTAGCCTCGTCCCTCACACCGGATATTGACACCGGTACCGGAAGCCACATGTCAGCCTCGTTGTAAAAATCTCATGCAACACTTTCATCACGGTGAAACTGGCCTACTATAAAAGTACTTAAACTTCTGATCTGTGTAAGTTAAAGTCAACGACGATGTCGACTGAGGACACGGCAGCCCAAGCGAAAGCGGATAATGGAGCTGGAGGTGAAGGTAGGGTCGGATCGACACAGTCGGTTTTCAGCCGGCTGTTCACGTTGCAGCAGACGCTCCGAATCAATGCAACTTAGAAAACTTAGTGATCGGGTCGATTTTCTGTTGGTTGATTGTTACTGTCAGGTGAAGAGTTCAGGACCATTGCAAAGCGCATGTGCATAAGACGTTTTGCAGATGTATGTCATTAAAGTCAAACACCTTTGTGTGGAAGTTTGATGTATCGAAGCAATGTCTGGAATGGAAAAGTGGCTCTTTGAGTGTTTCCCCTTTAGTCATTTAGTCATTTCTTTGTTGTATCGAAGTTCGGATAGGAAGGAGTTGTGCCCCCACCCCCTGTCTTTACACAGTAAAAGAGAGTCCTTCCTTGCAGTAATATTTCAACACTTAAATAGGTTCACTGACTTATGCCTAGTTTAATGATTGTATACGTAGGGTGAGGCATGCATGTAAGTTTGTAATTTAGGTTTTTGCTAGGGTCTAGGAGTACGAGCAGAAGTCTTAGCTTTGGATATCCCAAGTATTTATGCAATACTATGCATATTCAGCTTCAGCACAATGATGGTTGATATTAATTGTAATGCAATCACTGTCACATTTGTTTCATACACAGAATTAGTCATTAACACATGATACTTGATCATGACAATACCTATCCTGAAACGTTTTTATACTGCCAGTGCCATAGTCTGTGCATTAGAATTTTTGTTTGGAGAATATTGATGTATCGGTAGATGTACTACAGCCACTGCAATAAGATTTTCTTCTATTGTCTTATCCTAGTTTTAAAGTGAGTATACTTAGTAAATCATGAGCAAGCTGATACTTATATCAGAGTTCAGAATAATTATCAGTAACACAAATGTCAACAGCCTGTTGCAAATATCTCCCTCACCTGATGTTCATTTTCTGTTGAATTCAGAGATCAAATTTAATGTGATAATTCTGTTGGTTTGTTTTAGTGAAAAGTCTTTGCAGATGTATGACTTGTAGCAGGATTTCTTGTAATAAAATGATAAACGTATCAATCAGTTGATACATTTTGAAGTGAATTGAGCAGTCACTTGTGTTAAAATGCAACATCTGTATTCACTAACACAAGATTCAACACAATTTCTAAACTAATTTAGAATCCTGTTGATGGTTTGATGCATCTTTCAACTACTACTAATGACAGTGTAGTAGTCTAGTGGTAAGGCTTAAAAGATGTGGTTCTGATTACCCTTGGATTCTGGTGCCTGCTCTATTTTTTAGTGATATGGATAAAATAACCATTCTGATACCATTACCCTCTGATAAACATGTTATTAATTTGCACTTTCTTTCTAAGAAACTGTCAAAAAATATAATTATACCTACCTACCTACCTACCTACCTACCTACCTACCTACCTACCTACCTACCTACCTACCTACCTACCTACCTACCTACCTACCTACCTACCTACCCACCTACCATCCATCCATCCATCCATCCATCCACCCATCCATTACCCTAAAGTTTAAAGAACTGTAATTGGAACCACAACATTTTTCTTATTTGGCCTACAGGCGTAGGCTCATCATGCCAAAGATGCAGGTTTGATTTCCCACATGCGCACAATATTAGAAGCCAATTTCATGTACATGCCAGTTGTGAAATTGCTTGAATATTGCTAGGAGGGGCATAAAGCAGTTAACCAAAGTCACTCACAGATAAAAGTTACATGCAAACAGATAAAGGTCTGGATGAAGTGAATCAAGCTATGGTTGTCAAATTACTCAAACCTTGCGATATTTATTAAATCGTAATTTATTTTCAGGTGCTCCAAAGCAAAAGAGTGAGAAGGAATTATTGAAGGAAGCTAAAAAGCAAGAGAAATTAGCCAAACTAAAGGCTAAACAGGAAAAGCAAGCAGCTTTAGATGCAAAGAAGCAAGATGGAGAAGGGGTATGAGCTTCCATGTTTTCTTCTCAACTAGACCCATGAAGATCCGGGTTAGAATTGATCTTCGCAAACCCATGACTGTTGGAAGATGACTAATGGCATTGCGTGATCAAACTTGCTGACTTGATTGGCACATGTCATTGTATCCCATTTGTGTAGATCTATACTCATGCTAATGATCACAGGATTATCTGGTCCAGACTCAATTATTGGCTGACTGCCTCAGGTCAGTGTTCACACATCAAACCAAAGACACAGGTTTGATTCCCCACATGGATACAATGTATGAAACCCATTTCTGGTGTCTCCAGCCATGATATTACTGGAACGTTGCTTAAAGTGGCGTAAAACCATATTCATTCACTAAAGACTGCCCCCATGCTGAGTGTGACGTAAAACTAATCTCACTATTGTCAACTGTTCAAAGAACCGTAATTGAGCACAACAAGTGGATTCAGTAAATCATGGTGGATGTTATGAATTTTATGTTACTTGGTTTGCTACTCTGCAGACCCTAAAATAAAGAATGTGGGAAAAAAGAGTGGTTTATATTACAGTCAGTTTAGTATCACACTCATAAACCAAGATGTCCACCCGATCCGGCCAGGCCCACATATGTAGTACACACTTAATAGTTTGTAGCTGTTTTCTTAAACTACAATACTTGTACCATTGTGCAGTTTTGATCATGGGTAACACAGTGAACACTATTAGACAAAATTTTAATCTTTTACTAACAGAAGTAACTTTTTCATTTTCTTATCAGGCCTACAACAACCCTAATTATCTTTCTGTAAAGTTATAGAATTGAATGGCCTGGAATATTTTGTATTCAAGCACCAAACCAACACATCAAGTAATCCGTAAGGTCATGAATACAAGAATAAAATACCTGTAATTAAAACTAGGCTTTACTGCATCATCCACCCATCCTAAGAATTTACATCAATTTTAATATCAATTAATCTTTTTGTTTCAGAAGAAAGATAAGAAAAAGAAGGAGAGATCAGTGATCACTTATGACATCAAAACAGAAAAAGGATGCAAGAAAGGTTTGTGATGATCAATGTGAACATACTTGTTTTGAATACCTAAGGATGTCAGCATCCATGGCTACAGAAGATCTTGGAACTAAGATTCAGTTGCCATAGTAGTGGTCTTGGAGATACAGTAGCCCCCAGTAGTGGCCAGCTAGATTCAGTAATCCTGGTAGTGGCAGACCAGATTCAGTAGCCCTAGTAGTGGCAGGCCAGATTCAGTAGCCCTAGTGGTGGCAGGCCAGATTCAGTAGCCACAGTAGTGGCAGGCCAGATTCAGTAGCCACAGTAGTGGCAGACTAGATTCAGTAGCCCTAGTAGTGGCAGACCAGATTCAGTAGCCACAGTAGTGGCAGACTAGATTCAGTAGCCACAGTAGTGGCAGACCAGATTCAGTAGCCACAGTAGTGGCAGACCAGATTCAGTAGCCACAGTAGTGGCAGACCAGATTCAGTAGCCACAGTAGTGGCAGACTAGATTCAGTAGCCACAGTAGTGGCAGACCAGATTCAGTAGCCCTAGTAGTGGCAGACCAGATTCAGTAGCCACAGTAGTGGCAGACCAGATTCAGTAGCCACAGTAGTGGCAGACTAGATTCAGTAGCCACAGTAGTGGCAGACTAGATTCAGTAGCCCTAGTAGTGGCAGGCTAGATTCAGTAGCCCTAGTAGTGGCAGACTAGATTCAGTAGCCACAGTAGTGGCAGACCAGATTCAGTAGCCCTAGTAGTGGCAGACTAGATTCAGTAGCCCTAGTAGTGGCAGACTAGATTCAGTAGCCACAGTAGTGGCAGACTAGATTCAGTAGCCACAGTAGTGGCAGACCAGATTCAATAGCCACAGTAGTGTCAGACTAGATTCAGTAGCCACAGTAGTGGCAGACTAGATTCAGTAGCCACAGTAGTGGTGTGCCAAATTCAATGGCTACAGTAGTAGCCTGTCAGATTCTGTAGCAATAGTATTTGTCCCGGTACATGGATGGCCATATTTGTTGACCATGTTCTTAATGGGCTTATTGACGATAACCTTCATGAAGCCCTGCAAAATATGCATGTTGAAAGACTTAACTGATTGAGTGAACAGCGTCTGTAGACTGGCTGATAGCTTGACGTCATATTTCGATTGTTGCTCATAGTATCAATCACTTTATCCGAACGGCCAGACTTGATTATTTTAATGAATGTTTTATTAGCGTTTTCATCAAGTTTGTTATTAACTATGATATTATTATTAGCCATGATGGTGGTCAAGATGAAGTAGTTAGGTAGTGCACACTGAACAAGTCAGAAAATCAGATGCATTTTCAATCCAAATTGATCATGTCTAATGTTTTTGATTGTCCAATCCCCATTCCCCTTCATGTATTTCATAGGCATGGTAGACTTGTTTTACAAATGAAGGTAACGTTATGTAGGGCCTTGTGTATAAGATGTAACCAGAGAGAAGTGAGCTAGTTAAGTAGTTGAAGCATTGGGTCATCATCTTATTATTTCATTACCTAGATTTCTGTTACACAGGCCCTCTAGTTGGTTGATGCTTGTTAAGGAGTTGGCTTGAAAAGAAATTCTCCTATTTTAAAGTCAAGCAGTTTGTGAAAGTAAAATTTCCCATGAATTTATGAAGAATGTACAGATTTACTAGCATTGGCTAATTAGAGGGCTTGCTTCAACCACACCCCTGTTTTGTGAGGACAACACATCACCCATTTGTGACTAGATCTTTTAGTTGAGGATCAAACTCCAGTTTCAGTCAACTTGCAAAAATAACTATAGAGAATTTATAGGTGTTATGAGTGGTGATCGTAAGGGCAATCATCCATGGTTATGTTTAAGTTTTAATAAACTGCATACAATGGTAGTGCAATGATTAGCAAGGCAGGCCAGTTGGGAATTTGACCATATGTCAAATCAAACTGGGTCTTAGGCAGTATGACTAGCCAATGCTATAATAACAAGGCTCACTCACTCACTCGTAACTCACAAGAGTTGGCATCAGGTGGTCATACTTGCTGAATTATTTACAAGAAACAAAATCTTCTTTTTGAACTTTCTGTTAGTGATCATGATTTAGAGCAGATTGTCATAGATCGATCTTAATGATGAAGCAGTGTTAACTAGCAGTAGTGGAGCAGTAGATTGCATGATTTCAGTGCCGACTAACCTAACCTGTTTGTTTCCAGACACAAAGTGTCCCATGCCTGACTCCTACAGCCCCGAGTATGTAGAGGCAGCTTGGTATGACTGGTGGCAGCAGAGCGGGTTCTTCAAACCAGAGTATGGGGTAAGTTGGTGTGCGTGTATACAAGATTGATTGGATTTTTTTTTCCATAATGCTCAGCGATATTCTAGCTATGTGGCAACAATCTGAAAATAATTATGTCTTTGTCAGAAGAAGTCCTCCTTGGGGTACATATAAGCATTTTTGTGTCCATTAAAAATCCTAATGACAATTGTAACTATTTTGATAATAAAATATTTACAAAACAAAAAACTTGATTTTGTCCTATGAAACCACCCTTACAAGGCCCCCAGGGCCCCCTACAGCCAAGAGCAGGTAACTGTGGCCGTCTACCTTGCACCTCCCTTTTCATGCTGTCGTTCGCCAGAACAGTGGCTGTCCATTCACTCTTCTTGGAAGCCTACAATGAAATGAGTCCGCTGAGTACAGCTGTCTTCCATGTATGAGTAATGGAGTAATGTTAGTCCTTTTCTTGATTATTGTCATATTAATGTTCTTGTTACAGGGTCGAGACATCAGTACCACACCATATGAAGACAAGTTTATTATTGTCATCCCGCCTCCCAATGTAACAGGAAAACTTCATCTTGGACATGCTCTCACTAATGCCGTGGAGGACTGCCTCACAAGATGGTGTGTTTGTTCATCTGGCTTAATCAGACTTTTGTTGTAGTTCACATTTACTGAGGTGCTGATAAGTACACATAATATTACTTTGCCTCCAAACTGAAGAAAACATATTCGCTAATATTCCAAGTATGAGAAAATATGCTTGTTTGATCGTGAAGGTCCGGGTTTAGAATATTGGCCTTCAATAACCCATGCTTGTCGTAAGAGGCGACTGATGTAATCAAGTGGTCAGGCTTACTAACTTGGTTGACACATGTCACTGGCTCCCAATTACACAGGTCAATGCTCGTGCTGTTGATCACTGGATTGTCTGGTCGAGACTTGATTATTTACAGAACACCATCATGTAGCTGGAATATTGCTGAGTGCAGCATAAAACTAAACTCACTCACTTTGTCTACAAGAAGTAAGTGTGTCGTGTTTTGTTACAGGCATCGGATGAATGGTAAGATGTGTCTATGGAACCCTGGTTGTGACCATGCCGGTATTGCCACGCAGGTGGTTGTTGAGAAGAAGCTGATGAAAGAGAGGCAACTGACACGGCATGATCTCGGCAGGGAAAGCTTTGTTGATGAAGTATGGAAGTGGAAAAATGAGTAAGTTTTCAGGAATTTTGAAATTATATTTGCAATAAATGGATCAGATGAACCTGTGACTGATGGAGTACATGACATCCAATTTGATGTCAGGACAACTTGGTAAAGGGTTTTCTGAAAATAGACCAACACAAGTACCCAGGTAGAATGGCGCAAATTTGTCATTGTTCAATGACAACAGTTACATGCAATTGTCACTGTATAGTGTCATCAGGGGTTACCGTGGCACACAGTCATCAGGGGGCACAGTGACACAAGATCATCGACACACAGTGCCAGAAAATCATCTGTGTGCACAGTGACAAATAACAAAGCAATCCTAGTGCCAAGGTGATTCTACAAAGCAATCTTAGTGCCTATTGGCACTAGGTTATAGGATTGCTGTGTTCAGTTCCCTTGGTGATAAAATCGCATAGTACAATAACCTTGGTGCTGAAGTGGCTTTGTACAATCACCTTGGTACTAGGATTGCTTTGTACAATCACCTTGGTGCTAAGATCACTTTGAACAATCTCCATAGCGCTAAGATCACTTTGTGTGATTACATTGGCTCTAGGATTGCTTTGTACAATCACCTTGGCACTAGGATTGCTTTGTACAATCACCTTGGCACTAGGATTGCTTTGTACAATCACCATGGTACTAGGATTGCTTTGTACAATCACCATGGTACTAGGATTACTTTGTACAATCACCATGGTGCTAAGATTGCTTTGTACAATCACCATGGTGCTATGATTGCTTTGTACAATCACCATGGCACTAGGATTGCTTTGTACAATCACCATGGTGCTAAGATTGCTTTGTACAATCACCTTGGCACTAGGATTGCTTTGTACAATCACCATGGCACTAGGTTTGCATTGTACAATCACCATGGCGCTATGATTGATTTGTACAGTCAATTGCACAGCAAAGGTAATTGACAGAACGATCACAATTCCAAGGTGACTGTAACTCCTGTAACTTGAGGTTTCTCAATGGCACTGTGGCTTCAAAGACTACCTTGACTATTTCCAGGAAAGGGGACCAGATCTATAACCAGCTGAGGAGACTGGGTGGATCATACGACTGGGACCGAGCTTGTTTCACCATGGAACCAGTAAGTCCTAACACCTATTCCAGTGAGAGATATATAGTTTCCAACCAATTATTCTTTTTCAGAGGAAGTCATTATGGGGGTATTTTTTTCTTAAACCCTCCAAGTGCTACTTTCCTGGTTGTCAAAGCATTATTTTATGACCACACAATCTCACAATTTGCATTTGCCATATTTCATTCCCTACGCATGGTTTTGGCAATATTTAAACAGCAAAACCTATGCCCCTTAACTGTCAGTTACTCCCAGTTTTCTGAATGTACCTGCAATCAAACTTTGTGGGGCATAATCATTTGTTTCAGTATTTTAATGTTTGTAAAGGTTGGTATGTCTGTAATTTATCATTGTTGGGATTTTAAAGGCACAGTATCTTATTACACTTCTCTTAAAATAGATAATGCATGTCTTTCAATAATACTAACTATTAGCCCTCCGGGAAGCTACCAAATGATATTCCAAAGGAAATTAAGTGTTTAGATTACAGTATAAATTTAAGTTTGAATGAAATAATGCAACACTGCATTAAATTGACTCTCACTCCCTCTATTGGTCGAAGTGAACCCCATTGAGTTATATCCGTTACAGACAATGTACAGGGCTGTTCAAGAGGCTTTTGTTCGTCTACATGACCAGAAACTCATCTACCGCAGCGTTCGACTTGTCAACTGGTCTTGTACACTCAACTCGGCCATCTCGGATATTGAGGTAAGTGTAAACTGTCTGCAGCTAATTATTCCTGACACCTAGTGAGAGATAGATATTGGTTTGAACTCTATCTGAGATGATGGGGACAGTTTTTCTTTAAAGAAATGTTATAGGTAGGGAGAAAGATTCTTTTTCAGAAGAAGTCCTCCTTGGGGTACATATATAGCATTAAAATGTCCATTTAAAAATGCCTACGACAGTTGTAACAATATTGAATAAATATTTTACAAAACAAAAACTCGTTTTTGTCTTGTGAGACCACCCCTACAGGGCCCCCACCCGGGCCCCTTAACAGCCAAGAGCAGGTAACTCTCGCCGTGTACCTCATACCTCACTTTTCATGCTGTCGTCTTTGAGGACAGTCGTCCATCAGCAAGCTCTCATACTTAGAGAACCTACGAATTGAAGAGAAATGAGTGAGAAAGCTACGAAAACCGTATGTATGGTTCCTTTTTAACGCACGGGCGGTATTAGGAATGCATATTTCACTCTTTTTCATTCATGAAATGTTGTAACTTTCCGTGGCTACCGTGGTCTTCAGTCATGTGGCTGACAAGATGGCGGGCGGCACGTACCTGGTGGTTATTTCTTCTGCCTATTCTTTTAGGTGGTTTTAAATACAAACCGGATATTTGTATGGTTTTTTACCTTTCTTTTCCATGGTAAAGAAATCCTTATATGCTATTGTATGTTTTCATAAATAGCTTTCTTATTATTTAACGGTTAAATATCGCCAGTGCGTATTATTGTTTCTGTTAAATACTCATGTGTTTGTTGGATTAACGGGCCTTGCTATTAATCATAGCACGGTTCGGTTTTTTCCAGTTCAAGGTGTGTGCTACTTGTAACGCAAAACTCCCCCCGAGGGATAAGCATATTCTGTGCCTGCGTTGCTTGGCGGAGGAAGCTCACGACGAGCAAGGATGCGCCGTATGTCAGGACTTTTCCCCCAGGGCTCAAAAATCCCGTCATGCAGACTTGATCTTTTATAGATCTTTGATCCAGGCGGGGGGGGATATTTGGGCTCAGGAGCCGCCTTCAAAAAAAGCTAAAAAAGATATTAAGAAGGCGTCTTCGGCGTCAGTCTCGGGGGGGGATACGGCAAAACCAGCGAAGGGTACTTCGGTTCCACCTCCAGCGGTGGCTTCTACCTCCGCAGCACCTCCCACTGAACCCTCGCAACCGTTAACATTTGATTTACTTTCGTCTTTGTTACAGCAGCAAATGGCGTCGGTGCATACCCTGATTTCGGATGCGATGTCCGGTCTCCGTCAGGAGATCGGCGTTCGTCCGGAGTCGGGTGTGTATCCGGCTTCGGCTTCCATGGGACTCCCCAGCCACGCCTCTGGCGCCGGTGTGGGGACTTCCATTAGGGGTGCGCAGGAACCGACTTTAGAGTCGGTTGCCAGCCACTCCGAGGTTGCCAGTGTTGGTCATGGGACCATGCCTATGTTGGGAGCGTTGCCGGCGATCCGCCACCCAGACTCAGTCTCGGGCGTCGGGTCTATGGCCTCGGGCCGCTCGGCTCTGCTCGGGCCTCTCTCTCTTTCGGATGTTCCCTCGACCGATCCCCCGGAGCTATCCTTAGATGACAGATCTGAGGTGTCACTCATGGGGGATCGCGCCGAGGAGATAATGGAGGAGGGGGAGGACCGGGGTGGGCCGAGTGAGTTTTCGTTTTCGCTCGGCGCCTCGCTGAGGCAGGTACGGGAGCGTATTGCTTCTGTCCTGCCGCAGGTCGTGGTTGCTTCGGCGACACCTGACCCCGAGGAATTCCGACTGCCGGGTGAGGCTTTTGCCCCAGCCAAGGTGGTGGATTCTCGGTTGCGCATCCTCCCTTCTATTTTGTCAGAAGTGATTAACCCTCTTTTAACGGGAGCGCGGTCACGCTTCGATTTGCCGGAGCTAGACCGACGTTACCTGATGGGTGATCTTGACTTGTATAACCCTCCAGTGGTCGACGACTGTATCTATGCATCGGTCGCCCTGGGGGGTTCCTCTGGCAGCTCCTTAGCTTCGGCTAAGCAAGGACGCCGCCTGCCTCCGTTCACCTCTAACGTTACTGCCCTCAAATCGGCTTATAGGTCGTTTGAGGAGCAGTACCGAAATGCAGCTCAATGCCTTAAGGTCACAATACACGCCGCATATACTTCGGTATTGCAGCGTCGGCTTGTTGACGGCGGCGGTGTTGAGGAGGAGTGTGTTTCCCCTACGCTCGCTCAACAGCTTACGGAGGTGCAGTCACATCTGGCGCGGGACTCGATCAGGTCCTCGGCGTGTCAGATGATGTCTGCAGTTATGGGCCTCCGTAGACTGTGGCTGTCCGTGGCACGGTATTCGCCGGCCACTCAACAAGCGCTACTTTCACTGCCATTCCGGATGGGATCTACTCTCTTCCCGGGAGCGGCATCAGTAGTCCGGGAGGCCGCGGAGGCTGTGTCTACATTCAAGGAGTCTAAACCCTTGTTAGAACAGCCTCACACTTCTCGTGCGCGTCCCCCGGTGCTTTCCTCCGCTTATCCTTCGGCTCCGGCCAAGGACTCTGCTAAGTGGGCACAGCCCTTGCAGGCGCGGAAGGGTAAGGGTAGGGGCAAGGGCAAGGCTGCGGCGCCCCAGCATCCTTTTCCGAGGAAAGGGAAGTCGGCCCCGGCTTCCCAGTAAGTCATCCTCCGGAGCCCTTGCAAGTGATCCCGAATCAAGCAGTCGGAGCACTGCCGACGTCGGGCATTCATTGCCTTCTGCCAAACCTTCCTGTGGGTGGCCGCCTTTCCCACTTCCTGTCGGATTGGGAAAAGGTAACCTCCAACCCCTGGGTCCTATCCACACTCAGGGACGGCCACTTACCACTATGGAAGAGAGACCCGCCTCCCTTTTCCGGAATTCGGCGCACTCCTGTGCCGGTAGTTCCGGAGAAAGCCGAGGTTCTCCGCGCCGAGGTTCAGTCTTTACTGGACAAGGCGGCCATCGAGGTGGTTCCAGGGGGCCAGGAACAAGAGGGATTTTACTCCACTTATTTCCTGGTCACCAAAAAGGACGGAGGGTTCAGACCGATTCTCAATCTCAAACGGCTGAACACTATGCTGCAGGTACCGTCATTCAAGATGGAGACACTACGGTCAGTGATCTCATCTGTAGAAAGAGGCGACTGGCTTACGTCCATCGACCTCAAGGATGCGTACCTGCATGTTCCGATGCATCCCGAGTTCAGGAAGTACCTGCGGTTCTCCTTCGACGGGGTATGCTATCAGTTTCGGGTGCTTCCCTTCGGCATCGCTACGGCTCCGAGGGTATTCACCAAGCTTATGTTAATCCCAGCGCAAGTGGCCAGGTCACAGGGCAGGTGTTGTCACCCGTACCTGGACGATTGACTTATACGAGCACTTGCCGCTCACTTGAGTCGAGACGCAACATTCGCCATAATGTGTATTCTCACCAGGTTGGGCTGGATTATCAATCTCAAGAAGTCAGACCTAGTTCCTACACAGGATCTGATCTTCTTAGGCGCACGGTTCGACACAGCGAGAGGCATAGTCTCCCTGTCGCCGGATCGGATCTCCAAAGTTCAGAGAGTTGTTATGCAATTCCTCGAGTCCCCCTCGGCTTCGGCTCGGGTTTGGCTCCAGTTGCTAGGCAACATGGCAGCGACGGTGGACGTTGTTTGGAGGGCGCGGTTGAGGATGCGACCCATTCAGTACGCCTTGGCGCGAATGTGGTCCCACGGCAGGAGTTACGAGATGATTCTCCTCACTCCGGAGTGGCTCCTTCCTCATTTACGGTGGTGGACAGTGGTAGGGAATCTATCCAGGGGGTTACCCCTGGACGCTCCCTCACCAACCCTTTCAATTCAGACGGACGCTTCCCTCACAGGGTGGGGTGGCGTGCTGGGCGCCCATTCAGTTTCGGGCCTATGGTTACGGCACGAAACGCGCCTGCACATCAATGTGCTCGAATTGAGAGCTGTCCGGCTAGTGTTCCAACACTTTCGGGAGACGGTTCGAGGCTGTGTGGTACGTCTAGAGATGGACAACCAGACGGCAATGACCTATATCCTGAAACAGGGCGGTACGGTTTCTCCGTCCCTCCTAGAGGAGGCGTGGCACTTTCTACAGTGGTGCGACCGGTTCAATGTTCGGGTGTGTCCCGTGTATCTCCCCGGGGTGGACAATGTTCGAGCAGACGCGCTCTCTCGACGTGTCCTAGCTCCTCACGAGTGGATGTTGCATCGGGAGATATTCGGGATTATCTCCCGGTTGTTCGGATCGTTCCAGGTGGATCTGTTTGCCTCTGGGGGGACGAACCAGATTCCGGTGTTTTGTTCTCGGATACCGGATCCGAGAGCCATCGCTCAGGACGCTTTCCAGCTCGATTGGACGGACAGGGTATTGTGGGCGTTCCCACCTCTGCCGCTGATTCCCAGGGTCCTCTCGCAGCTTGCCACCCAACCAGCTCGACTGTTAGTGCTTCTTGCTCCTCTTTGGTCGTCTCAAAGCTGGTTTCCGGTAATGATGAGGTTTCTGGCATTGCCTCCTGTCCTTTTACCCTTTCGACCGGACTTACTATCCCAGAACGGAGCGCCGCACCCGAATCCCAGGATTCAGTGGGTGGCCTGGCCACTGTCAGGAATCGCCTCCAAGCGAGCGGAATTTCTGCACCAGTTGCTGGTGTGTCAACAGGGGGATTCTTGATCCCTTTTCTTCAACTCTAGTTGAAGTACTGGAATTTTTGCAGTCCCGGTTAGAGTCAGGCCTAGCCGCCTCTACTATCCGGGGCTATTCCACGGCCATTTCGGCATTCCATATTCCTGTTGACGGTGCTCTCTTGGGGCAGCACCCTCTTGTTCAGCGTTTTTTAGCGGGTGTGGATAGGATCCGTCCGACTGTCCGGCGGATTAGTCCCCCGTGGGACTTGTCAGTCGTTCTTGACTGGTTGTCCGGTCCTCTTTTTCACGAGCTATCGTCTCTTTCTCTCCAGCTGTTAACGTGGAGGGCTGCCTTTCTTGTGGCGGTAACGTCTGGCAGGCGGGTAGGTGACATTCATGCAATGTCAGCGGATCCTGCTTTGACCGTCTTTCACAAAGACAGGGTCAGTATTAGACTGCCGGATTCTTACCGTCCTAAGATCGCAGGCGCTTTTCATGTTACAGCGCCTATCGAGCTCCCTAAGCTCATGCAGCCTCCCTCGCCCGGTACCTCTCTTCGACGTGCTCACGTCTTAGATGTCCGTAAGACCCTTAGGGCTTATATCAAACGAACTGCTGATATCCGAAAAGATAACCAGTTGTTTTGTTGTTATGGCGGGGGAAGAGCTGGTCTGCCGGCGAACAAGCAAACCATATCTAGGTGGCTTGTCTCTGCCATTTGTATGGCATATACTCATAAAGGGTTACCTATCCCTAATGGGTTAAAGGCTCATTCTGTTAGGGCAGTGGCTACGTCACAGGCTTATGCCGCGGCTCTGCCCATTGAGGAGATCTGCTCTGCGGCTATTTGGAGCCGACCGAGCACGTTTATCCGTCACTACCAACTGGACAAACATTCACGGGAACGTGCTCGGTTTGGCCATACAGTTCTCACCAGTGGGCAGAGTCGTGATTCCCCTAGCTGAATGAGCGTCTGAGATCTCGACTTTGTTTATCATGAAATGTTCCTGGTGGTGGGTTTTCACGAAACATTTCTTGTTATATTGGTGACGGATATCCCCTGGTGGTGGTGTTTTTATATATATATATATAAATATATATGTATTTATATATATATATAAAAACAACAAAAACACAAAGAGAAACTACCTCTAGACGGTTTTTTCACTATTAGCGTCGACATACGCTCATATTTACCCTTGCACTGTTATTCCCGGCACTACTTCGCTGGTTTGGGGGAATATTTACAGTGAATGGCATGAGGTGTGGTCATATGTCCATCACCTTTGCTGGGTTATTGTCGATTGGCTCTTTCGGCCCTATGTTGCCACGCCCCCGCCTGATTGACATCAGCGGCTTGGTGATTGGGTAAGTGTATTCTATCTCTCGCAGCTTCGGCAGTGTATGAGAGTGTGTGTAGGGTACACATCAGCAGACAGAATGCCGCTCCCGACTCACGTTCGTTGGGAGTCTGTCTTATGCTATATATGTACCCCAAGGAGGACTTCTTCTGAAAAAGAATTATACAAACCTGTAGAGGTTATGAATTCTTTGAAGAATGTCCTCCTTGGGGTACGGCCACCCGCCTCCCCACATTCTGTCTGACAATCTCAGCATGAAAAGTGAGGTATGAGGTACACGGCGAGAGTTACCTGCTCTTGGCTGTTAAGGGGCCCGGGTGGGGGCCCTGTAGGGGTGGTCTCACAAGACAAAAACGAGTTTTTGTTTTGTAAAATATTTATTCAATATTGTTACAACTGTCGTATGCATTTTTAAATGGACATTTTAATGCTATATATGTACCCCAAGGAGGACATTCTTCAAAGAATTCATAACCTCTACAGGTTTGTATAAATTTGTTACGTGTTTTCAGGGCATAAATGTCCTGATGGAGTTGGAAAACGGAAACCATGTTACAATTTGTGGTAATTTGTGGTACAGCGCTTGTCATGTGTTTCTTGGCCAAGTGCATTGTATCCCCAGTGGGGACCTATTTTGTGAGAAACGTTTATAGACCGAGAAACCACATTTTGTTCAGGAATGTCATATTGGAAATGCTTTATGAGTAGCAGATTTTACAGCAAACATTTAAACATTTAATATTTGACCACACACATACACACACGCACGCACACATGCACACACTCACACACACCTATGTCAATTTATTAACCTATGCTTAACTCATCTAATTACTGGCAATGTATTTGTGATCCCACAATGCTACAGTGTATCGTACCACTGTACTGCCAATATCAGGTTGTGATGCCTGTTCCTGTATGTGATGGTTTATGTTGCACCCCAGGTAGACAAGAAGGAGATCCCAGGACGCACCATGCTAGCTGTACCAGGCTACAAGGATAAAGTAGAGTTTGGTGTTCTCATCTCTTTTGCTTACAAGGTCGAGGGATCAGGTACATATACTGTATTAACATATCTAATGTACCGTGAGGCAGTGAGGTAGCCCAGTAGTTTAAGCATTTGCTTGTCACACCAAAGACCTGGGTTCGATTCCCCACAAGGGTACATTGTTTGAAGTCAATTTCTTGTGTACTCTGCTGTGATATTTCTGGAATATTAGCAAACTCTAATGACCTGTGAGATGTACAATGTTGTTGTAGCCTGAGTTAAACATAATTGATTCCATTTTGCTTCATTGTCCATAAGCCTGTTTTTAATGTGCTGAAGCAGATTGGTTTGGATTTTTTTGTTCCAAAACTTGTACTTTGGGGTAGCTTAGGTAATATTTTACTTGTCATATCAAAGCCCTGGTTTGAGTCCGAGGTTGGTACAGGTGTTCAAACCTGACTACCTAGTGATTTTCCTGTTGTCATTTCGTAAATTATATCACTTTGTCTGACTAGTTAAGTTGTAATACACTTTTAAATCATGCAAGATTATGACCTGATAAAAATGTTCATAATATTAGTAGCTTAAAGGTCACATGCAACCAAAAAATCAAACATAATTAAAACACATTTATCACTTATTCATGACATATAATATACATTGCTGCTTCTAAAAAAACAAATAAACAAAATTATAAGCGTACAATCGCGAATCAAAAGTGCAATATTTGTACTTGGGCTTGCTTCCCCCAAAACGAAGCCCTCAGGAGACCAAACCCATTCATAGCGGGTGGATATGCACTCAAGTGTAACGACGGCTTCCGATTGGCTGTTTCATTTGCTGATATGCTGAGGATTCATTGTGTGTACAGAAAGATATCTGTTTGATGGGCATTTTAGAAGTATAGCCAGTCACAAGAAAGTAAGATTCTTTATGGATAACAACTTCTTACCTGATGCGTCGTTTCAGTATGGATTCATATACTGTTGTCAAACAAAATCATATACACGAAAAGAAGTCATTATCCATGAAGAATATATATAGAGATGTTTGGTTTGGAAAATACATGCTCTCTGAATTTGCGCTCGATCCAATCAAAAATCATGTCAGTAGAGATGGTAAACTACTGCGTGGCTGGAATCTGTCATTCGTCAAAGCAGGACTTGAAACTGACAAGAGTTTACACCAGTTTCCGTCAGATCCACTCATCTGAATAAGATGAATGTAGTTTGTTTGCAACCCACAGACATAAAAACATGTCATGTGTATCACACGTGCCTAATTACATAATGTGGCAGACACGGGACTCGGGTGCACAAGTCATAAATCAACTTATTTTTTTTATGTCGTATAGTCTGATAGGTGTTAAGTTCAAATTGCACATGGTCAATTGATTGAAGCTGTGTATTGCATGTTGTCTTTAGCAGACAGGCAGACAGACATATAGGTGTGAATAAACCAGACACTCAGCTTTCTCTGTGACAGAGACTGCTTGCCACAGTCAACAAGTTTTTTTTATGTAACGAGTAGATTATTTACTTGTTTGTGTACTCAACCAAGATTAGACTACTGCTCATGACCTCAGACTCTGGGCATGCATACTGTTTCAAGTTCTGAAAACCTATTCACTGCGCATGCGTTATGGACGAATCGGAGCACAGCTGTTGAAACCAGTTTTCCCCCCAGCGCTGGGGGGAATTTAGTGAAACATTTTAACTCCGATTTCGCAGGCTTTTTTTCATCGCGTTTTTTTTTCAACTTTATAGGTTGAATTGGCATTTTTTATGATTTGTTTCAGTAAGTGCATACCGAAAGGTACTAGAATCTGCAGCGTTGTGTTTTACATTACATGTGACCTTTAATGATGAAACTGGTGCCTACATTCAAATTTCGGGCTAGTGAATTATTTTGTTTGCTAGTAACTTTAAGGGATAACTTGCCTGGCTAATGAAATTTGGAAACTATTTCACATAGTGTTGATCCACTTGTTTTTCTCTGAAATGTTACCCAAACCATGTCTACATGGAAGGCGTTTGTTTAGATGAGGAGATTGTGGTTGCGACAACTCGTATTGAGACGATGCTGGGTGACACAGCTATCGCTGTTCACCCTGAAGATCCCCGCTACAAACACCTACATGGCAAGAGCGTCATTCACCCCTTCTCAGACCGGCGCCTACCCATCGTTTGTGACGACTTTGTAGACAGAGAGTTCGGAACAGGTAGGAGTCAGTCCGTGTCTTACATATATACTGCATACCATGAAATAAATCTCCATAATAGTGCGTGGATGTATGCCATTGAAAACATTTTCCAGCCGCACCTTGTTTTTAGAAAGGGATGTTCCATCTAAGTCTCTATCACTCATAAATATATTCTGTTTTGTAGGGTAGGTTAGAGAGAATCTCAGTGGAAAGAATTAGTAACAATTAATGACATAATAATTGTGTCACTGATGATATCATTGCATAAACTATTGTGATTAATTGAAGCTATAATTTACACACAAATATGCAAAGTTACATCTATATTGATGAGCTGCGTTTAAAATATACTCGGAAAGCTGTTTTTGCCAGTAATCCGTGTCACCAGTGACAAATGATGTGCAAAATGCCTTAGGACATTTTTTTCAGGTATTTAGTTAGCCTGTAGGCCACCCCTACTCACTGTTCAGAAATCTTTAGTGGCTTGTCTTATGACTGAAGGCGAGGAGAAGCATAATCATAATCATTATAAATCATTTTAGAACAGACCTACAATGTACTGACAGGTTGGTTGAGGAGTGAATGGCAAAGTTTCTAATGTCTTCAGTAGTATTGGAATTGCAAAATGATAGTGTTTCTTGACTTCCCATACCATATCCTTCACTGACAGGTGCTGTAAAGATCACGCCTGCCCATGATCACAATGACTACGAGGTTGGAGTGCGTCACAACCTGGAGCAGCTAACCATCATTGATGAGAAGGGCAATATAACTGGAGACTGTGGACAGTTCACTGTAAGTGTCGCCTTACTTATAACACCACTTAGTGCACTAGTAGAAGACATGATAACTTAAACCAACACTTAATGCTGTTATAGAAGACAGGGTCACTTGAAGTGACACTTAATGCTATAATAGAAGTTGGGATCACTTTGAGCAACCCTGAATGCTTTGTTGAAGACAGAATCACTTAAAGCAACACTTAATGCTATAATGGAAGATGGGAACACTTAAGCAACATTTAATGCTATAATAGAAGACAAGATCACTTAAAGCAGTACTTAATGCACTAAATGAAGACATGATCTGTTAAAGTAAGACATAATGTTGAATTGAAGACAGGATCACTCAAGGCAACACTTAATACCATAATAGAAGAAGGGATCACTTTATGCACCACTAAAAATGCCTTAGACACCGTCCACTAAAGCAGCACTAAATACTCTGAGGGAAGACAAATCACTTTAAGCAATACTTTATGCTATGATAGAAGACGGTACCTTAAGGCAGCACTTAATGCTCCGAGAGAAGAGGGATCACCAAAAGCAACACTTACTTTAATGGAATCCAAGATAATTGAAGTAGCACTTATGATGTCATGGATACTGCATATAATGTTCTTTTATCAAATTTAATTTTCTTCTATCATGTTCATATCATGTTATGTCTGTGTGTTAAAGACTATGTACAACAGCACCAATATCGAAGATGGCGCCTTGATCTTTCATTATGGGTTATTGCATTGATTGCTGTGTTCAAATACCTCTGAACTTTAAACACAAGAACTGAGATAATGTTAGTCTTTTCACTATGTGCTCGACAAGGACACATAGCGTAAAATCCTAAATAACTCCCAGATCTAAACAGTAACAACCATGGTATAACCAAATCATTCATTTTTTACTGGAATGCAATGCTTTTATAGCAGGGTGTATTACTTAATTTCAGGGCATGAAGAGGTTTGACGCAAGGAAAGCTGTTCTCCAGGCCCTCAAAGAAAAGGGCTTGTACAGGGACACCAAGGATAACCCGATGGTGGTCCCTACATGCAGGTAGGTGTTGTTTCCTCACTCAGTCTCAATGACGTCTTCTTTCTACTCCCTATACAGTATTTCTATGTCTGGAGGTCTGAAGACATCTGTACAATGGTCTTATCTGGCAGTCGTCATCAAGGTTTGACAAATCTGTACCCTGAACAGTCTTATCTCTATTCCCAATACAATGCTCCCTTGTTCCGAGATCTGAAGACATGTCTATAGTAGTCTTATTTGGCATTCAGAGTTTGACATATCTTTGCCACAGAAAAATGAGTTATAAGTGACCTCAAAATTAAGCTGCATGATTATCTTCAGTCAGTCATGTGTAGATTCCCCTTCATTGTTTCAGTCGGTCCAAGGATGTGATTGAGCCCATGTTGAAGCCACAGTGGTACATTGACGTGAAGGACATGAATGCTGCAGCAATCAAGGTCAGTTTTAGTCAACAAGATCAGATCCTGCATGATTCCTACACCTTAGACCCATGATCATTCAGTCAACCACTGGTTTGTCATAAGACTGCATTTATAGCCTGTCATTGTATCCATACACCTTAGACCGATGCTCACTCTATCAGCCACTGGTTTGTTGTAAGGATACAGTGGTAGTGTCTTTTTACAAAACACCATAGACCAATGCTCATTCCTTTAACCACTGGTTCAAAGATGCAGTGGTAGTGTGTCATTATACCCATACACCTTAGACCCATGCTCTTTCCTTCAACCACTAATTTGTCTGAAGGCTGCAGTTGTAGTCTGTCATTGTACCCATACACCTTAGACCGATGCTCACTCTATCAACCACTGGTTTGTTGTAAGGATGTCGTGGTAGTGTCATTTTACCCCTATATCTTAGACCAATGCTCATTCCATCAACCACTGGTTCAAAGATGCAGTGGTACTGTGTCATACCCATACACCTTACACCCATGCTCATGCTTTCACCCACCTGTTGTCATTTGGATACTGTAGTAGAGTGCCATCCATGAACATCTTTGACCTAGGCTCATGATGTCAACAACCCGTGTAGGTCCCGGGGTAGAATAGGCCTCCAGCAACCCATGCTTGCCATAAAAGGCCACTATGCTTGTCGTAAGAGGCGACTAACAGGATCGGTTGGTCAGGCTCGCTGATTTGGTTGACACGTCATCAGTTCCCAATTGCGCAGATCGATGCTCATGTTGTTGGTCACTGTATTATCTGGTCCAGACTCGATTATTTACAGTCCGCCGCCTTATATCTGAAATATTGCTGAGTGCGGCGTTAAAATAAACTCACTCACTCACTCACTCATAATGTCAACTACTAGTTTGACTGGTCAAGGTTTATTTAGCCGAGTACAGTGATTTCCATATACTAACAGTAAACATGCTTAAATAATAAGTCATCCAGGATGAGGGTCTTTAATTATTTGTTTATGTCGTCCAGGCTGTGAGGGATGGAGAGCTGAAAATTATTCCAGAAATGCATGTCAAAACGTGGAATTCCTGGCTGGAGAATGTCAAGTGAGTTTGCAGTTTATTTACACTGGAATCTGCTGTCCATGTTTTTATCTTTTGTGTCTTTAACCAACAGGAAAGGAATGTGTAATGAGTTTAGATAACGTGTGTTCATATGAAATGAAGTTGAATGCCAGTGTTTAAATCTCCCTTTTATCCAAAAGCTGCTCATGTCTCAGTTAATGCTGGACTAGTGAAGACCAGCTGTTATATGTCTTATGATGTTGATGTATGGATGTTTGTGTGCAGGGACTGGTGTATATCACGGCAGCTATGGTGGGGTCATCGTATTCCCGCTTATTTCGTCACTGTTGATGACCCCAGTGTCAAGCCCGGCCAGGTAGGTCACCAAGTTACTCATTTTCTGGCATGCCAGTACATCCATGTTTAATGGCATAACTTGTGAGACACTTGACCAGGATTAATATACTGTCTCGTATATTAATCATCTGTATGCAGTGTGTTGTTCAGCTGTATGCAGTGTGTTGTTCAGCTGTATGCAGTGTGTTGTTCAGCTGTATGCAGTGCATTGTTCAGCTGTATGTAGTGCGTTGTTCAGCTGTATGTAGTGTTCAGCTGTATGTAGCTTGTTCAGCTGTATGTAGTGTTGTTCAGCTGTATGTTGTGAGTTGTTAAGCTGAATGTGTTTTTACTACAGGACAGTGATGGGGACTACTGGGTGTGTGGACGCACAGAGGAGGAAGCTCGACAGAATGCAGCCAAGAAGTTCAATGTTCCAGTTGAAAAAATCTCCCTGAAACAAGGTTGGTAAACCAGAAAACTTTACAGCACTCACATCTTCTTCATCCTGCTAATAAACAGATGTTTTATGTCAGAGCACATACTAAAGCTCACAAGTTTGTTTTGAAAAGTTACCGAAATTGGGGTTAGTCTCTGACAATGCAGTTCAGACCTTGCTAGCTGTGGGTCTTAAAGGTTGTAGCTTTCAGCCATGGTTGTGTTGTTCTCAGGCTGCTGTGAGGTACTGTGACTAAGGAAATTGCCACTGTTGTATTTCAGATGAGGATGTGCTGGACACATGGTTCTCAGCAGCCCTCTTCCCATTCTCCATATTTGGCTGGCCAGACCAGGTGGGTTGTGACTTGGTTTCTAACAATAGGCTCTAACATATAGTATTCCCACAAGTTATTGAGAAAGTTGTCTAGGCAGATATCCAGTACATGTAAAAGAAATGTAGTAATGCTGAGATATTATTCTCTTGCATGGTTTCCCTGCCCCAGTCTTGTGCTCAATCTCCTGACTGAATATTCTGTATATATGTTCATTGTAGACTGTAGACAGTAGACAGAGGAATGTCATGTCTACCAGGTAGCCTAGTGGTTATAGTGTTTCCTCGCCAAAGACCAGGGATCAATTCCCCACATGGGTACAAAGTGTGAAGCCCATTTCTGGTGTCTCCTGTCATATGGCTGGAATATTGCTACAAGCAGCATAAAACTAAACTCACTCACTCATTAATAAAGGACATTATGGTTTGTAAGATTAAAAGTGTCATAAAATATGATAGTCAAAGAAAGGGTTCACTCTTAGTGAATTAAGATTGTAATTTCCTTCCAGTCTGTCTTCTGCTGTCTTCATATGCAGCAGCAGAATGAGGTTTCTCGGAAAGCTCCTTATCCAAGTGGCTTACTGAATTGTCTGTATATCATGGATGTTTCTTGTGTTGCAGACTGTGGACCTGGACGCTCTCTACCCTGGTACACTCCTGGAGACTGGGCATGACATTTTGTTCTTCTGGGTGGCAAGGATGGTGATGTTTGGACAGACCCTCATGGGGAAACTGCCTTTTAAGGAGGTGAAGAGAACAATCTTCTGCGTGTCATGCCATATTTCATTTAGATCCGTGTTGAAAGTGGCCTTCAACAACCCATGTTTGTCATAAGAGGCTCATGATGTTGATCACTGGATTGTTTGGTCTAGACTCATTATTTTCAATCACCATATAGCTGGAATGTTGCAGAGTGCCGTGTTAGACAGCAAGAACACACAGCTATACACCTCACAGAGGTTATCAGAGCACTGATTCCGGGATATAGCAATATTCTAGCTATATGGCGGCCTGGACCGGACAATCTAGTGATCAGCAGCATGAGCATTGATCTACGCATTTGGGATACGATGGGATACACACCATCCTATCCTGTTAGTCACCCCATATGAATAGCATGGGTTGCTGAAGATCAGTTCTAACCTGGATCTTCACAGGATGTACAGCTGTATGAATAACTATGTTTACAATCTGACTGTTGATCCTTGGTTCATGTTTGTTTATGCTGTTGTAGGTTTACCTGCATGCAATGGTGAGGGATGCCCATGGAAGGAAAATGAGCAAATCTCTGGGCAATGTTGTTGACCCCATCGATGTGATCCAAGGAATCAGCCTAGAGGTGAGTGCTGGGCCTGTTCACATCCTCAGTTAGGCAAACCTAAGTGCAATCCACGAAGTAATAGAGTGAGTGGATATGGTTTTACGCCACTATTTGCAATATTCCAGCAATATCACGGCAGGGGACAGCAAAAATGGTCTTCACACATTGTACGCATGTGGGGAATTGAACACAGGTCTTTGGTGTTACGAATGGAGACTTTAACCACAAGGCTACACCACCACTCCTAAAGTAATAAAGCATCCCCCAGACTGCATATTTCTAGCTGTTCTTTCAGTCCTGACCTGGAAAACCCTTACTCTGGTGTTTTCCAGCTTCCAAAAAACCTCACAACCCTAACGTCAGAGAATTTGTTTGAGCGCATGGCCAGTACCTATCCTGTTATACAAACCCTCTGTTTAAAAGTATATAGCAGCCTATGATTAAGACTGAAAATTCAGATCAGCAAATATATTACTTTTAATATTTAGATGAAAACAGTGTCAGTTTCAATATGGTACGTGTACTGTTTTGAAAGACTAAAGTTTTAATTTACTCACACAATACATATTTACATCCAGAGTCTTAATGAGCGTCTTCTGGAAGGAAATTTGGATGAAAAAGAAATCAAGAAGGCCATAGCAGGACAGGTAGGTTTTACCCTGAGAAAGCGTTTCAAGTGATAAATGGATTCTAACCCTGAATTTTAAAGTTAAGTTTGAGACTATGTTAGCACAGAAGACAAGTATGTTTAGGTTAGACTGGGTTACAAAAGGTCCAAAGCAGCATGTGCTTCTTGTAAACGGCAACTAATGCAGCAGTAGTCATGCTGATTCCTTTGTGCTCATTTTATCAATCACTGGTTTTATGGTAAATTGATTTGGTTATATACAGACAAGTACCATCTAGCTAGAGTATTGCTGGTTTCAGCATTAAAGAATGGAGATATAACAAACCTTCATTAGAATGATGAGGCAGACTGGCATCCTTCCTGTTGTATCTCAGGTATTGAATAATAATTGGTCTTTGGATCAGTGTTTGAAATACTTTAATTTGTTAGTTGGCCATCAGGGCCTGTTGCCACCTGCAGGTTTTGAAATCTACTGGCCCTGAATTTTGTTAAAGTAAAACCAATAACAATCCCTTCTGGATTCCGCTGCAAATATTGAAGAATTCCGCCGGTAAATTTAAGCAAATTCTGCACCCTATTTCTCAATATTCTGCAAAAAACATTTAGAAAAAACAACAAAAACATTACACAGACCTTCAAAGTTAAATTCTCAAATACAGATTAAAAGTTATGTCGACAGCACACATCACATCTTGAGTAAGTTTGATGACAAAGCACCCACACCTTTTGCTGTGTTTGAGAATTAAACAATCGCTGAAAGTTATTTCTCTCCTCTCATTCGTAACTTTGATGCAGATGAACAACTTGCGGTTTCATGCAAACAACAATAATTGAGAACGTAACTGCAGTCTCAAGTTCATCTAATAGTAATTGGAACATGCCTAAAACATGCTTTACTAATAAAGTATCTTTAATCATGATTTTGAAAATGTTGTCACAGTAAATATGTCAGTTCGTTTTATGTGTAACCGATCCTTCTTTTGACATTAACTCTACTTTTCATTTCAACTGTCAGTCAGTTTTCACTCAATTTTTAAAATAAGCAATTTCCGTGGCAGAAAAGTGATAAATTCTGCGTGAAAATCCATTTTCCGTGGACTTCCGCTTTTCTGCATGGAAATGTAAATTCCGCGATTTTCTCTGCAACTGCGGAATCCAGGAGGGACTGCAATAAAAACGAAATAGACAACACTGTACGCAGTTTCTACAAAATCAGTTTGCAACCTCATAGAAACATTTTTATTTGTTAAAGACTGGTATTGATACTCCTGTGCACAAAGCGCCAAAATACCAGGAAGTGAAACTAAGTTATCGTAACATGATCGATCACTGATGATTCCCAAACTTTAATAAAGGGAAAAAAATAAGGGACAGATTCCAGTCTTAAAAAAAGACAAAAGGGCCTGCATACATTTGATGAAACTGCTGGCCCAATGCAATAACAACTGAGGCTGGACCTCCAGGCTGGCAGTTATTTCGAAAACTGCCTTGGATCCTCAGCCTCTTGTTAAGAATACATGGTGTCCTGCCAAAAGTTTGAAGCTGTTGAAAGAAAGTGATAATGTGGACTAAATGTATGTTTTACAGAAAGCTGACTACCCCGATGGTATCCCTGAGTGTGGCACAGACGCTTTGCGTTTTGCCCTTATTGCCTACACATCTCAAGGTGAGCCTTCGACTAGCCCAGTTATCTTATGGCTGCATCAATTGGGCATGCAGACACCCATGATCATGAATCCTAGAACTTCCCTGAGTATGTATCTAGGTCTGCATTACTTATGTGTGCTCATCTGTTGTCTCAGATAAGAAGCCATTGATGTGTTTCTGCTTTTCACCTTAGTGGTAAGCGTCTAAGAAACTTTTCTCTCAGCAAGCAGATCAACTGTATAATGTTGTACCAAATATTTAATGTATCTGTGGGGGAGGGGTGGATGAGGTGAAAAGGAACCAGTCTTCTTAAATGTACAGTTTGCTATGCAGTGTTGCATCCCTTTGGCTCGCCATAAGTCTGTAATGGCGGGTTCAAATCCGACTAGGTTGTTCAGCATTTTACCTTAGCATGTAGGGTTGACAAAAGTGGTAGACATCTCTGACCTGTATTTGTTTTGTCTCTCCCCACATATTGGTCTGATTGGATACAGGTTCCTCTGATTTTAATTAGATTGGGAAACGCCAGCTATGTACAATGTGTGGTGATCGGATACAGATTCTTCTGATCTTAATGGAATTGGGAAAAGTCAGCTATGTATTGTGTGTTGTGATCGGTTGCAGGTCGTGACATCAATCTGGACGTGCTCCGTGTCCAGGGCTACAGATTCTTCTGCAACAAACTGTGGAATGCCACCAAGTTCGCCCTGAATGGGTTGGGAGACAACTTTAAGCCCACACCACAGCATCAGGTAACCATTGCTCCAGGTCCCCCAAGAGGGCACAGGTTGTCCTCTTGTCTAACATGCTACAGGTTGCAGTATATAGTTGCTCTCATTACACTTGCCAGAATCCTACCATCATGTATTTGGAACCTATACTATTTGAGTTTCTTTGTCATTGTGCTGCCCATGCTTATGGTGCAAACTAAAATGAAAAATTGTTGCTTAGCCAAACATACTTACTCACTCGACTTGACTGATTATACTTTTGCTAAATCTTACATACATCAGACTCTTTGTGACATTTTGTTTTGACATCTGCCACAGATTCATTGCCATTAATCAGTAGTCTGTCTCACCTGTTTTCATTGATTCCTTGACTGGTGATGTTTTCCTTTCTCCTGTAGCTTAGTGGCAAGGAAAGGGAGATGGACAAGTGGATCCTGAGTCGACTCTCCCTGGCTGTGGAGTCCTGTACCAACGGTTTCCAGGCTTACGACTTCCCTGCAGCCACCACTGCCTGCTACAACTTCTGGTTGTACGAGTTGTGTGACTGGTACCTGGTGAGTTGTGTGACTGATGCCTGGTGAGTTGTGTAACTGGTACCTAGTGAGTTGTGTCACTGATTCCTGGTGAGTTTTGTGACTGGTACTTGGTGTGTTGGGTGGTGAGTTGTGTGGTGAGTTATGTGACTGGTTCCTGGTGAGTTCTGTGACTGTTACCTGTTGAGTTGTGTGGCTTGTGCATGGTGAGTTGTGTGACTGGTTCCTGGTGAGTTGTTTGGTGAGTTATGTGACTGGTTCCTGGTGAGTTTTGTGACTGGTACCTGGTGAGTTGTGTGATTGATGCCTGGTGAGTTGTGTGACTGGTACCTGGTGAGTTTTGTGACTGGTACCTTGTGTGTTGTATGGTGAGTTATGTGACTGGTACCTGGTGAGTTGTGTGCCTTGTACCTGGTTGGTTGTGTGCCTGGTACCTGATGAGTTTTGTGGCTGGTACCTGGCAAGTTTTGTGACTGGTACCTGGTGTGTTGCGTGATGAGTTGTGTGGTGAGTTGTGTGACTGGTACATGGTGAGTTGTGTGACTGTTGCTTGGTGAGTTGTGTGGTGATTTGAGTGACTGGTTCCTGGTGGTGAGTTTTGTGGCTGGTATGTGGTGAGTTGTGTGGCTGTTACCTAGTGAATTGTGTGACTGGTACCTGGTGAGTTTTGTGACTGGTACCTGGTGAGTTGTGTGACTGATGCCTGGTGAGTTGTGTGACTGGTACCTGGTGAGTTTTGTGACTGGTACCTGGTGAGATATGTGTAAGGAGCATAAAAACCTGTATATATATCTTCATGAAACTATGTCACAGATCAGAGAAGTGTTTAAGTTGTACTTTTAACTACCTGAATGTTTGTTTTCCAAGAAAACGAATTCAAGTTGCATGAGCAGTGCTTACTATATTCTTGGCTTGACTTTACCCTACGTAAAGTCTGAAGCCTGATGTAACTGGAATATTCTTCACAGTAGTGTTGAATCTCACCAACACACCCACTCACCTGTTTCAGGAGTACACGAAGCCTATCCTGTATGGTTCTGATGAGGATGCCAAGGCTGTGTGCCGCAATGTTCTGTACACGTGTCTGGACGTTGGACTGCGACTTCTTCATCCTTTCATGCCTTTCATAACAGAAGAGTTGTTCCAGCGGTTACCTAGGCGACAAGAGAACTGCCCACCAAGTATATGTGTCACCCCCTACCCATTACCAGCAGACGTGAGACGTTTTTTTAATGCTTGTTTGAAAGTAGAAAATGTTTGTGGACTAGACCCTGAGGGAACTGTGGGTTAGAATTGGTCCTGTGCAGCCTATTCTGTTAGTACTTAGTCTTGAGGTGCAACCAGATGGTAGTCATGTTCCATGAACTGTCATTTTGTCACATAATCATAATCATAATATATTCATCATTTATTGGTAACCTGAAGTATTGCTGTGTACAGTATTTAACAACAAACATCCAAAATGTACAAGTATGTCGTGTGTATGGGTGAAACTTGAAGATGGTTGGAACGGACTGAGTTATTGTTATTATTGATTTATTGTTTATGTTAAGTTTTAACATGAAAAATCTGGATTAAGAGTCCGGGTTATCTGGTAGCAATGTTGCTGACTTCATGATGTATGTCCTTGAAAACCATGTCCGAAGATTAATACATGAGATGTCAATTGTCAAATTGTCTCATCCAAATTATGTACAGACTAGAGTGTGTACAGTCCCAAAATACCTCTTAGCATGCTCAGGTTCTTCTGGCCAAAGTTTAAGACATGGTGAGGCATCACTGACCTTTATCTCTCTCATTCAGATGCAGCATCGAGACACTGACTTGGAATCCAATGTTGAGTTCGCACAGAGTATTGTGAAGAATATTCGTTCCATGCGGGCTGACTACAACCTCACCCCCAAGACAACAGCTGATAGTAAGCAATAGAATTTGTGGCTGCTAAGACCTTGATAACACTGAAGTCAGATACAGGGCCCCATTTCACAAGACCCCCAGGTTACAATTGGTCTTCAGTAACCCATGCTTGTCTTAATAAGCGACTAATGGGATCGGAAGGTCAGTCTGACAGGGTTGACCACACACGTCTTCGTATTCTAGATGCGTAGATACATGCTCATGCTGTTGATCACTGCATTGTCTTGCTCCGTTATTTGCAGGCTGCGGCCATTTAGCTGGAATATTGCGAATATTTCTGAGTGCAGCATTAAACAACCAGCCAACAAACAAAACAAAGAAATCATATGAATGTTCGTGACAACAGGCTACCATGAAGTGACCTAATGTTCCTGGTATCAAGCAGCCCTGCTCTGTGGCAACTCTTTATGTCACAGCATTGATAACTTAGGAGCACAACTTTCACTGACACCTTGCTGATGTTAACAGAATAGATCTTATACATATTAATCTAAAGTTGAAACTGGTTAACCATTTCAACATTTGGGTCCCTCATGAACCAAGGGTGCTGGATAGTCTAGATAGTGTTTGCTTGTCACATTGAGTTTACAGTTCGATATCCCACATAGGCACAGTTTGTGAGCCCATTTCTAGTGTTCCCTGTCATGATATTGCAACAGCCACATTAAACCATACTTGCTCCTCAAGGACTTGAGTGATTGTGATCCCAACACAAGCTCTTCTGTTTCCTCCAGTGTATGTGAAGTGTACGGATGAGGACACGTCCAGCAAGGTGAAGCTGTTCACAGACGTCATCCAGACCCTGACAAACTCCAGTGCCGTCCACGTCCTGGTTTCCGACTCTGTGCCTGATGGATGTGCCATGCTCACTGTGTCATCCAAGTGTGAAGCTCATCTCATGCTCAAGGTGAGAGAGACACAGAATGTTTGCGTGATTCATCATAATTATCAACATTAAATGTCTTACTGTTCCTCATGCACAGGCTTTAGCGCAGACTTGAAAACTTGAAAATTACTTTAATTCAAATTCTGCTCTGCAAAAGCCTTGAATTCAGATTATGAATAAAAAAGTAGCCTTGAATTCAGATGCTACACTGGAAAAGCCTCAAGTTCAGATTGTTCCCGATTGCACTGCACTGAAAAAGCTGTGAAATAAACTTCAGTCTCACTGCAATTTTATATGGCTAATGTTTCTTGATAATACAGCACCATTGACCTTTTAACTGCTGGACTGTCTGGCCTACTATATTTACAAGACACCATGCTATAGGATGTTTATAAATGAAAGCAGCATTGAAAGCATTCAGAAAGAACTGTGTGTGTTTACAATAAGATTTACTTGTGGCTGAGAGCACCGTTCAAAGCATTCAGTGAGTAACGTGTCTATTCACTGCAGGGTTTGATTGACGTGGCAAAGGAGACAAAGAAGCTGGAAGGGAAGAAGGAGACACTGGGCAAGTCTCTGAAGAAGCTGGAGGATGCTGCAGCCAAACCGGACTACAGCGACAAGGTGCCGCTGGAAGTCAGAAACCAGAATACAGACAAGGTGGGTACTACACCTCCAGAATGCTGTCAAGTATAAAACATAAACCTAGTGGATCTAATCTGTGATCATGACATCATCCGTATGTTCTGATGTCATCCTTGAATCATGATATCATCTGTGTATCATGCTATCCTTGAATCATGTCATCCTTGAATCATGTCATCATCTGTGCATTTTGATTTCCTTGAATTGTGTCAACTTTGAGAATGATGCCATCTGCGTATCTTATTATCCTTGAATCATGATGCTATCCTTTATCATGTTTCCTTCAAACATGACATCCTTGAATCATGTCATCAGTGTGTCATGTTATGCATGTGCTAAAAAAATCAGTAAAACCTAAAAATATGTGTCTCTTCTAAATGTCCTGTACATCTTTTGTTCCTTTTCTTTCAGATGTCACAATTGAAAGCAGAAATAGAAAAGTTGTCAAAAGCCTTGTCCACATTACTAACATTCCAGTGATTCGTGCTATCTGTGTAATTTATTCAACGCTGTTGGGATATGGTTTGGAGGACCTGTTTTCCTGAGAAGATTCATGTGATAAAAGACATGCTGCAATATTCTCACACATGATAAATTGATCTGGCAACAGCTGAAAGTGAACCAGTCAGATCTGAATGGTCTGCAAACTGACAAGATGTGTTCTCGACACGCTGACTTCTCCTGCTTAAATTAAAGCAGGTTTCTGAGTTCAACCTTCAGATGCTCAACAATTCCATGGGAACAACAGTCCTGTAGCACAAGGGTCTAGTTTATCTGACATACTTCAACTAAGTATTTCCCACCATGTTTGAAAAGTCAGTTGCAGCAGAACCATTGTATTTTGTGAGCTAACAATTTGTTCATGCCAGTTTATCAAAACCTAGGCATTTGTTTTTGAAATTCAGTTTTATGCTGAAAATATAGAGGAATTGTACATTGTAATTATACATAGAAACATAACTATTTCAGATTTGTTGAGTTATATTGATTAGATGTATATGCATATGAGATAAATGTATGAATAGACAGAATACTAGATTTAATGCTAATTTACAGTGACTTGGAAGTTCCCTTGGTCATTTATAATTTTAATCTTTTGAATCAGGGAATAAATTTGCATAAATTACTCATCAACAATGCTAACCAGTGAGTGTCCAGAAATACTTGTCTTGTCCCCAAAGCTTGTCTCATGAGTCTTTAGAGACAATTGCACAGCTCTTCTCACACTTGGTTGCTCTTTCAACAGCTGACAGATGTCAGATAGCAGAGAGAGATTGAAAGTCTCATACCCTAACACTTTAGATCTTGTTATCTAGGTTTCATTCGTCTACACTATGAGCACCATATATTCCAGTTTCTTCTATTTTTGTTATCCACAAGAAAATAATTTGTAGTTTCAAAGAACCACCTACAAATACATTATAAGTTGTTCTCAAGTCACAAGGGGGAAATGGGATGATGTACCCTAGATGTTTGTTTATGTTCCCTGAGCCCAAAGGGACCTTGGCCATTGTATTTATCTTACTAAACACCTCAGTATAACTTTTGGACTGTGTGAAGCATGAATTTTGGATCATAATGAGGAGTACCAGAGTTAGGCAACAGTCCAAACACTACTAATTTGAAGTTCCAAACAAATTCCCTCAATTCAGCATTTCCAGCGGATAACATGGAAAATGTTACTCGCTTGTAAGTGGGGTACATTGATTGGTTCAGCTAATCAGAAAGCAACATTTATGTGTGACATAAGATAATCCTGAATAGATGAGTGTAGTTCATTATCTGTTCCTATGTCTGTCTACTTTGTAAGGCAAGTCAGATTGAATCATGATGTTTTGACAATGAAATATTTTCAAAGTTTTAGAATCAGATTTCAAC
Organism: Haliotis asinina; assembly: GCF_037392515.1. NCBI lineage: Eukaryota > Metazoa > Mollusca > Gastropoda > Lepetellida > Haliotidae > Haliotis > Haliotis asinina. The sequence goes on along the minus strand of NC_090281.1, from coordinate 23,784,293 downwards.
AAAATCTTCTCTGAAATAATCTGAAGGGATCTCAACTCCAGCTAGTCACTAACACTGTGACGTTTACTACTGAGGTGCTGAAATTTATTGCTATTTTGTTTCCTTTCAACTTTGTAATTGATATGAGTTACATGGATGTTAACTGTATTTTTTTTACATCTTTGGAATACCAGCATGACAGTGTTCTTTGGCGGAAGCCAGTTTCTGAGATCTGTTTTGGTGGAATGTTTCAAAACACCGCACCAGGACTATACTCACAAGTAACTGCCTCTCTCCACAATATTTATACAATGAGAGCAGCATGATTAACAAAGTCTGGACTAGACAAATTAGTGATTAATATCAAGAGCAATGTCACAAGCCAATCAGAACTGGTATTCACGTAAATAAGATTGTCTGACCACCCAGCTTGTCCTTTTTTCCAACACGTCACAGCTAAGGGAGATAACTGCATAAGTCTTTATGCATACCACTAGGGATAGCTATGACTTAGTTTAACTTTTCATTTCCATTCTGTGTGGAATCCACAGGATAAGGCAACCATAGTCCAGAGGAAATGTTTACGTCATAATATACCTTTTTCTTATCCAGAATGCCCACAGACTAGTTACATGCGTCTCTGATTTAAAGTAGATATGCTTCACTGCATCATCAGCCTCTTGGCATCCTTTTACTCAGCTGTAAGATTCAGCTCTATATTTTGCTGTTCAAAGGAAGGTCCAAACATAAAGGAATCATGTTTTCAATTATTGATAGTGTTTCTGCTTCATTTAGGTAAATACACTAAATATCAAATCTGTATGTGTTTGTGATCAGGTCATGATTTCAACATGAGTTTGCTTGAAGAAATAATAAATGAACAGGTAAATACATGTTTGTGTTTGTTATCGAGTTCATCATAAAGATGAAAGTGTCCACTTGTCAAGCTGAAGACCTGTGTTCTATTATTTCCCCACATGGGTACAATGTGTGAAGCCAATTTCTGGTATCCCAGCTGTGATATTCCTGGAATATTGCTAAAAGCAGTGTAAAGCTGAACTAACTGTACAGAGCTGACTGAATCTGACAAAACTGTGGTGTCACATCAACCATTGATCTCTGATATCAAGGTGTAAAGATGAAGGATAATCTAGGTCACTCATATCCACCCAGTTTTACAACATGACTATGAGAGTGAATTAACGCCTTTGTGAATGGACTGTAGGTGATGGCATAGTGCAGTTACAGCACAATACAGAGCAGACAGTGGTGCTATACTTGAAGGCTTCAGCATTCGTGAAATTCATGCCATGTTATTTCTCGTAACATTTGTATCTGGTATTCTGTAACAAAGGAGGTGCAAATGCTAGGAGAAAAGTTATGAGATCTTAAGCATATGCGTGTTTTGTGAAACGGGACCTGCGGGCGAGATTTTCGAAGTTCTCTTAGCACTAAGATAATAAGTGCCTTAGATTAACATTAACTTACGACTGTCTTAGCACTAAAAGAGCTTCGCAAATCTAGGCCCTGGTATGTCTCTGAACATGAAACCAATGACTCCAGTTACAAGAATAACTGCATAGCTGGGAACTCCAGCCACAGGACCTTGTGTCTTTGTGAGGATTGATTGAAAAAAATGCATAATATTTGAGATGACTCCCAATTCAAAGTGCTTTATAGTAAAGTGCATTATGACAACCAGAAGGCTTACTTGGACCACATCCCCATTTTTTGCATATATATCATCATTCATTTGTGTCAAGATTGTTTAGTTGAGAGTTAAAATTGGGTTTCAGTCGACTTACAGAAATAACAATAAAGGATTTGTAGGTGTCATGAGTGGTTTATCGATAGGCAGTAATCCACGATTATGTTTACATTAAGTTTTAAATAGACTGCATGTGATGGTAGCATAGCGATCAGAAAAGCAGGTGGGTGCAGTACACTGGAGTGTCCAACATTGTCATGATGTACTGTACTGTGAAGCATTTCAAGTCTGAGGTCATCTCAAAAAACATTTTTAAAATCTTTAATCCTCGCCAAGACAAGGGCCTGTGGTTCAAGTCCCACATCTATCCCAATCTTTGGTTCATTGCAACAGTTCTTGTGTTCCACAATCTGATAAATATCTGTCAAATTGGTGTGGATTGTATTGCACCAACATGCAGTGATTCTGTGCAGTCGTGGACAAATTGTTAAACCCAGAACAAAGTCATAGCCATGAATCATGAATCAATGTATTTATTTCCACTTTGAACTCTATGTATCAGTAACTTGGGGTAACTTCTTAGCCCATCCTGTCACAGGTTCAAAAGCTCAATTAACACACAGAGATTAAAACAAGGCCATTATTCTTTTATGTTTTATGAATCACAGAATTTATGTCTCCAAAGACTGAGGTGGCCTTACACCAGTATCCCTTTCAGTCTTTTAACTGTATGTGTTCCTGAGGTCAAACAGAATAGATTTCTTTAAAGTCGGATGACCAGACTTTCAGATATGTTAAAATATTTCAGATACAGGAATTTATCATCCTCATGTTTGCATTTCTATTGTAGATATCTACTGAAATGAGTAATCATTGATCATTTTTTTAATATGTCATACATATCATAACACAAAATTATTGTTTTCAAAATAATTTTCCTGTGATCCATAAAATAAAATATGCTTGCCTCAATCACAAATGTAAAGGCATCTTCTGTACAATTTCCACACTGTCTCCTCGCCTTTTCAAGACTTAACACAAAAAATATTAAATCTATGTTTACTACACTAAGCTGAAAACAATATCACAAAATCACAAAACCATATTATCTTAATAAACTCAGAAAAAAATGTAACAAGCGAATAATAGAAAAATCATGTCTAAAAATCACCATAAACCAATGAATCGGAATACTTCATTCAAGTGTCGACACCGTAACAAATACTAGAAAATCACAGCAATGTTAATAGACATGTAAAGAAGCTCTACATGACAGGTACCACACACAAAGGCATGCTCCAGGACATAAACATGGATGACGATGTTTCAAATGCCATTTTTGTTCATCTAAATGCCATTTGCCCCGTCCAAATCAAACTCTCCTAGTTTTTGAGCTTACTACTTATGTAATTTCCAACGATCTGTGTGAGATCTGTCACATACCTCTACCCATTCAAAGCAAGTCTATATAGTATATTGAGCAAGAGGAAGTCCAAGCATCTCCTGCTTGTCGTTATCATGCAGCTTATCATAAATATTGTACACTTGCCTCAGGTTAGTAAGAAAATATCATTACTAAACAAATATATGACTATTATCATGCATTATCATGAATATATGATTCTTAAGATCCCATAACAAATATTTATAAGCCTTTAGTAATTGTGTTTGGCAGTTAATTAGTGCTGGCCAAATGTTTAATGATTGTGGCTGCTGCAAGAGTAATTCAGAGTTATCTACCCTTGTGTAAGCATGAACAGGACAGGTTTGATAGTTGGAGAAGTTTTAGGATGGGATGTACAAGAAGGTGAGTCAAAGACTTTTTTCACCTTCTACATGTATATGCTTGTCAAATTCAGCGACTATTGTTCTGTTAAGGATAAATTCCTGCCTACATCCTAAATTAGAGAAGGACAAGTGTTTCAGGGCAATTGTCACACACAGGCCCCCCTAAGTAATTGAAGGAATTACAGCAAATTTGAAGGAATTGCATCTCAAATGTAAACAAACGCAGCCCACTCGCGAAACAATTGCAGCGATATCGGTAATTTAGCGGTAATAACAGAAATACATCGGCACTATCGGAAGCAATGTCGGTAATACTGGAAACACGATCGGCCATCTTCGGAGATTTTTCGGTCGCGAGCGGAAACTCACGCAGCAAAACATGGCGTCGTTGGAAGAAACACCCGTCTCGGTGAGATTTGTTTTTAGTTCCTACTATTACATTTTCATACTTATCCATCTTTGACCACCCGTGTTGAATGCGTTTAGGTATGAGGTGTTGTCGGGGCAATAACTTATGTTTGTAGGAAAAGATTGTCACTGCAGAAGAGTGTCACAAGTCATGCCCCTGGAGATCTGAACATCGGGGGGGCAATTCCTTCAAATTTGCTGTAATTCCTTCAATTACTTAGGGGGGCCTACACAGTGACCAAATTAATTCAAACAAATGAATAAATCTTCTCTGCTATATTGTATTAGTCCAACCTAATGTTCGTGCTTCATACACATAACATCTGTCCACAAGTATCATACAAAGAAGCTATTTTATTGTGAATGGAATAACAAAATGTTCACTGTGATTCTCATTTAAAAAACGTTTTGTCAGTGTATTAATCATATATTAATCTAAAATCATATAGAAAATCAAATATAGAACCTATTGTTAAAAACAGATGAAAATTGTCTGATGAGACAAGTCATGCTTCTTTCTCAAAATATTTTTGTTATTATAATCCGTTTTGTAACATTCAAAGTACTCTGTCTTAAACTGCAGGACATAAACATGGTGCTAAACGTAACACTTTTATTGCAGTTTATCTCTGTATTTCCTACCGTGAAACCCCCTTCATCTTATAGGTCTTAATGTATTTAGTTCCCTGCCATGATATTGTTGGAGTATGACTAAAAGTGGCATAAAACTAAACTCAATCACTCTTAACAGATTTACCAGATTAAAAAATGTCTGGATAAATAATTGGTGACATTTAATGTCTTTGCCCTGAAAGGAAGGTTTTCTGGAATAAAAAGGTCTGCAGTAAAGAGGTTCTGTAAGTCACCAGTCCTAAACAATGATTACACTCTGGTCCAGTCTAGTGGGCCAGTGTATTTGAGGAAAACCACCTTCAGCTACTTTATATCTACACAGGAAACCTCTGGTTACAGATGTGACCAACTGGTAATGTATTCTCAACATAAAAATATTAAACCTAAAACCTAAAGTGCGCTCTACACCACAATGCATGGCCACAAGTGAATGAGTGAGTTTACTTTTTAACCACACTCAGCAATATCCCAGCTACATGACAGCAATTTATAAATAATTGGGTCTAGACCAGACAATCAAGAGATCAACAGGATGAACACAATCTACGTATTTGGGATACCATGACATGTGTCAACCAAGACAACAAGCCTGACCACCCGATCCCGTTTGTCGCCTCTTTCAAACAAGCAGGGTTGTTGAAGAACAATTCTAACACGGATCTTCACAGGTCCAAGGCCGCAAGTGTCGAAACTCTAGGAACAAAGACAGTTTCTTGACTTCTCTGTGGTAGAAGTGAGATATTATGGGAAACACATGTCAGTATTATGTACTTCCTCTACAACAACATCAATACTGGACAGCCACGGACTATCATATTTAAAGCATTGATTACATTATGGATTTACATGATTAAACACAACACAAGGTACTGAATTATTGCCATAAGGGAAGAGTATGTATCTAAAATAGCTACACTTTTGCTAAAATATCATTAACACACAATATCCTTTTGTATATATATATACATACATCATTACAATATATATATAATTCAACAAATTGTAACAGAATACATATTTTGATAGAATATAGACTTGTATGTGCTTGTCATAACCTATGACTTATTAACATGAACACTTCAAAATCAGACTTGTCTTCAAAAAGAACTAGGCAATGTGCTCTATAAGGCCAAGAGTGTTCTCAGTGTCTCTCTACACAGTCAAGAGAATGCTCAATGCCGCTCCATAAGGCATAGGTCCTACATAATGCCAAGATTGCTCTCTGTGCTGCTCCATAAGGCCCAGAGTGCTCCATAAGGGTGAGAGACGTCTCTGTGCTGCTCCATAAGGCCAAGAGTGTTCTCAATGCCACTCCACAAGGCCTCACATGCTCTCAGTGCCACTTCACAAGACCTACAGCGCTCTCAATGATGCTCCATAAGGCTGAGAGCTCTATTCAGTGCTGCTCCATAAGTCCCAGAATGTTCTTTAGGTGCCCCTCAATAAGGCCAAGAGCACTGTGAATGCCCTTCCATAAGGCTGACAGTGCTCTCAATCCCTTCTGTAAGGCCCAAGCTCCCTCAGTGCGTCTACATAAAGATCAAATCAGTGCAAGACCAGTACCCTTCCCCCACCTCCATCCCCCCTTCACAATAATGTCTAAGCATATAATGATGATAATAATAATAATAATAATAATAATAATAATAATAATAATAATAATAATAATAATAATATTACCGGTACTGTTATAGCACCTCATCCACATTACAGAAGCACATCCTCTGAGCCCATACAAGTCACAGTTCGTTATTACCCCAGATAACCCAAGCTTAGGTGCTAGAAGGTTACAGTCACATGACATCCCACCGGGTACCCATTTTCTGCTGAGTGAACAGTGGCAATTTTGAACAAACTCACTTGCTCAAAATGAGACCACATGTATCCCATGTGTGTGACTTTAGCTGGGGTAAACATACACACAGATGAGACAATGGATACAATAATGCAATAATGCAATGGGTACAATAATACAAAGGATACAATAATACAATGGATATAATAAAATGCCAGCAAAGCGACACACTAATATATAAACATGATGTCAAGGTAAGGGTATTGTACGAAATGCAATATTGGTCCAAGCACCATAATGAAAATCTGGAGACAACTTCAACAATCATCAAAAAAATGGTCTTGAGTAAAAACTGGTTTGAAACTACTGGTGGATAACAAATTAATAAATGAATAACCGCTGTTGGTTTTCTTCAACCAGCGTGAGATCACTGTCCACATTAGCAGATTAAATATGACTTCATGCTTGTAATTATCAGAGTAGTGAAGGCAACAGTGAACCTCTGTGATTAAACATTGTGCTCAGATTGTGGGGTAGCCTAGTGGTTAATGTGTTAGCTCATCAAAGGTTCAATTCCCTACATGGGTACAATGTGTGAAACCCATTTCTGCTGTCCCCTACCATGACCAATTAATGGAGAACAGTTCAGTTTTGTTCTAATATAATTGAAAATGGCTGCAAAAGTCCAATTAAGTGGGTTTTTTTCAAGTATTTAAGTCAATGTCTCCGAGCAAATTTGAATCTTATTTCTATTATCTGAAAAAATGTATATAGTTGAGACTGTGTCAAGTGAGACATGTTTTAAGTGAGTGAGTTTAGTTTTACGCCGCACTCAGCAAATATTCCAGCTATATGGCAGCGGTCTGTAAATAATTCAGTCTGGACCAGACAATCCAGTGACCAACAACATGAGCATCGATCTGCGCAACTGGGAACCAATGACATGTGTCAACCAAGTTAGCGAGCCTGACCACCCAATCCCTTTAGTGGACTCTTATGACAGGCATAGTCACCTTTTATGGCAAGCATGGGTTGCTGAAGGTCTATTTGACCGCGGGACCTTCACGGGTGGCATGTTTCAAGATGGACGTGACTGTGAAAAGACTTTCTTAAAGCTTGACATATGTTTATATGCTACATATCTGGACAAAACCATTTAGGGACAATATATAAGGTTTTGGATAGTGAAGTATCAAGTACTTTAAGCCACATTCCAGCAATATCACAGCAGGGAACATGAGAAATGGGCTGAACATGTTGTAGCCATCTGGAGAATCAAACCCTGATCTTTGGTGTGATGAGCAAGCACTTCAACCACTTGGCTACCGTGCCATCCTAGGTCTTGGATAACAAGGTGTTCACTTACAGGTTTACTTGATTAACAGACTAGACTTTCATTACTAATGAGGTCTTCACTGAAAAGGTCTCTACATCACCTGTTCTGGACAGGGTCTCACTTTACACCAGCGGGATACAATGTAACATCTGACTTCGTTAACCACTGACCCTTAAGTGACTATTTCTTATTATGCATGCCACAAATGTGAACTTTGTTCACAGTAATTCTGTCCCGTCTTTTACTGGCAAAGGGTAAGACATGTGTTTGACTACATGGTTAAACCATGAGATTCTGAGGGATCTGAACTAAACAACGTGGCCTTGGCAGGTAAGGGAAACAACTCTATAGGGACTAGTTGACTACCTGACCCCCAACTGTTCTAGGTATGGTGATTGATGGATTTAACAATAGGGTAGATCATGATGATAGCTGTGTGATGACGGCAACCATGGTGACAGTGACAGATTCACAGCTACGTGATGACATTATGGACAACCAATGGTGACAGTGACAGCGTCACAGCTGCGTGATGACATGGACAACCAATGGTGACAGTGACGGCCTCATAACTGTGTGATGACATCATGGATAACCATGGTGAAAGTGACAGCTTCACAGCTGCGTGATGACACTGTGGACAACCACGGTAACAGTAACAGTGTCACAGATTCTTGATGACATGGACTACCAATAGTGACAGTGACAGCCTCATAGAAGTGTGATGACATGGACAACCAATGGTGACAGTGACGGCCTCATAACTGTGTGATGACGACATCATGGATAACCATGGTAACAGCGACAGCATCACAGATGCGTGATGACATGGACATCTAATGGTGAGAGTGAAAGCCTCATAGCTGTGTGATGACGACATCATGGACAACATTGGTGACAATGACAGGTTCACAGCTGGGTGATGGCAACATCATGGACAACTATGGTGACAATGACAGCTTTACAGCAGGGCGATGGCAACATCATAGACAACTATGGTGACAATGACAGGTTCACAGCTGAGTGATGGCAACATCCTGGACAACTATGGTGACAATGACAGGTTCACAGCTGGGTGATGGCAACATCATGGACAACTATGGTGACAATGACAGCTTTACAGCTGGGTGATGGTGACTTTGTGGACAACCAAGGTGACAACCCACATTTGACACGGTATATTGCTCTTTCTCAACACAAAATAAACTGCTTGACAATCATGTGAATCCTTAGAAGTCCTATACACCACATGATATCAGAAGCTACTTTCTCAGTAACGGCCTGTCCTGCTGTGAGACTGACAAGTCAGTGAGCCCTGGACAGCCAGGGCCTTCTCTCAGTGCCACAAGTCGGCCATGATAAAACACAGAAACACAACTATTAGTCTGACTATTCCTTACAACATGTCTCATGTGTGACATCACTTTCAGGGTGCCACCTCTCTAGGCAAATGATATACTACTTGATTTCTCTTGGTATCCAATTTAAGCATTCTCGTTTCACAGTAATATGAACAGCTGGCACAAGCGGAATTCTTATGCTTCTTTTGCAAGGAAAATAACATTCAACAATAAATTTCAACACAGTGAAATATCTGCATCCAGCTACCAGGTAAACATTTCACAGACCCTCGGGTATCTCGAATATCGCTAAACAGGGATTGGCATCAGACATATCAAAAGGGCATGTCACCCCATCCTGATTCTCATGTAACCATCACTGCTGTAAGCCTTATGGTCTAAAATAAGTTGTCAAATATATCCATGAACAATTTTATGTTAGTATTCGCTGACAAGCCTTCAGTGTATGCAGTCACTTCGTATGGTGCAATAACCGCACATTTAGCAATGTTGTTAATCCTAATTAAACAAACTAAAATAACATATAGATTGTCTCACCTATTAAATAGGATCAGTAGGTTTAGTACTTGAGAGGCATGTTTTATATCCTGCAAATAAAATGCACGATCACAACAATGTTTACAAATGAGTTCTAACAGTTCCTTGAGTGTCCACAGCTGATGGATGCTGACTTTTTCTGTGTTGTCTACATAAACGTTGTGTCATCATAGTTAGTCTTGTGTTTGGAACGGGACTCAAACAGCTCCCTGATGAGGGTGGACTTCTCCTGTTCAAGTTGAGTTATCTTGTCACTCTTCTGACTCACCTCCTGAAATGAGATGGGAAGCGAGAGTCAGTGAATTCAGTTTGTTTATTGTTTAACATCACACGCTGCAGTATTCAAGCTATGTGGCAGCGCTTTGTAAATAATCAAGTCTGGACAAACCAGTGATCAACAGTATGAGCATCAATCTACACGATGAGAAAAGAAGACATGTCAACCAAGTCGGCAAGCGTGGCCACCCCGTTCCCAATAGCCCCCTATTACAGCAAGCATGGGTTACTGAAAATCATTTCTAACCTGGGTTAGTCAAGGTTCTGTGACATTAGAGTCTGTGAGAAGTAGTGCTGGATGAGCAGGGGTATCTGTCACCAGCCTAAGGTAATACTACACATGCTGTGGTGTGAACTCTCAGTCAGTCTAACCATCAATCTACACTTCACACCAAACATCCTTATCGTATACTATTCATGCTGTGCACAGGACCACTTGCAAAGGTAGAGGTTAAAGCCCTGGATATTGAAGACCTATGCAAGACAGACTAAAAATTGATAAAATGAAAATGAAAAACATGAATCAGCCCAAATCATTAAGTGTGGGGAATGGAGATAAACAAGCACACAGTTAATTTTCACCTTGGTGAGTTGTCGGTTCTGGTCTTTGAGCATCTTGAGAGCGTTGTTGTTCATGTGTAGGCTGGTTGATGGACCCATGGCAAGGTTCATGTGAAGCGGAAAGCCCTGGAACACAGACACCACACATCACAAAAACATCCACCAGTACCTTCATGCCACTTAAAACCATACAGCCATTGATTCGTTTCACTGGTTCAAAACAAATGTGCAAGATAGAGGTCAGCTGACTTTCAGCGTGGTGATTAGGTGCCTATGTCTGAGAGTGTGGGTTTGAATCCTGAATGGGACTGAATATTTAATAGTCTCAGAAAGTGTAATTCAATAAACTCATGAGTTGCAATGGACTAACTTTGGTGTCAAATATATCACCTTCAGAATATGTACAAGATAGAAATTGACCAATACTGGTATCAAACATATGACCTTTACAAAATTTACAAGACAGAAAGAGACCAACGTTGGTGTCAAACATATGACTTTTACAATATTTACAAGACAGAAAGTCACCAACATTTGTGTCAAACCTAATATGATATTTACAATATGAGACAGAAGCGAATGAACCAGTGTTGTTGTCAAGATAGGGGACTTTAATGTTACCTTCTCAGAGCTGTCTGTGAGGGTTCGCAGCTGTTGGTTCACCTCCACAATCCTGGCTTTCTGGAAGTTCATCCGCTCCTGGTGGGCCTCCAGCGAGTGTTCCTGTACATGTCATCATCAGTAAGTGAGTAAGTGACTGTGCTGCATCAGCTCAGTGAGTTAAGTTTACCACCGCTTCTAGCAATATTCCAGCAATATCACAGCCAGGGACACCATAAATGGGCCTCACACATTGTACCCATGTGAGGAATCGAACCCAGGTGTTCGGTATACCAAGTGAACTCTGTACCCACAAGGCTACCCTACTGTCCCTTGCATCAACTGATAAACTCAGTTAAATGCTGAACATGTTTTGATCTGCTAATTGTATACACAACAACAAATTGTCTAGAGAGAACATATTGGGTTGGTTCTGATTTAAGGCTCACTAAGCATGAAAGGATCAACATCAAACGTCAAACTTTCCTTTCAAACTGTCACACAATTCATGAGGCATGTAAACAACTAACACTATCATCATGACACAAGAAATGCCATGATGAATTTGAAATTGCAGTTAAGGTTTGTTCCAAATTTGAATGATCAGCAAGTTTTGCCTCAAAGTCTACTTCATGACACTCACATTAAGTGTGGCCTTGCCAAGATATTTCTGCTTCTCCTGTATGGCAGAGATCTGTTTGCGGTACCACTCTCGAGCTGTGTCCACTGCCTCCAGCCCCTGCAGCAGCATGTCGCGCTCCTCCTCAAACTGCTTCATCCTCTTGATCTGAACCAACATAAATAGTCATACAAAACCAATGGTAGGGTGTCATCATCTTGTTGACAACCTTTCATAAAAGTGGATGATATGATTACACAATGTCATTTAGAAAGTGGTCAAATGCAACATGTCATATTTGGGATTTCACTTTCTTAGAAAAGTTCAAATTCTAGTACTTTTTTGGTTGAGTCCCATCTGGGATTCGAACCCACACCCTCAGAGTCATGCACGGTGGCTGACTTTGTGTGCTGGCAATTAGGTGCTTGACTCTTGGGGTGTGGGTTCAAATCCCAGAAAATACTAGAATTTGTACTTTACTAAGAAAGTGAAACCCAAAATATGACATATGTTAAAAAGTGCATGTTGTTTTACACCCCAGCAATATTCCAGCTAAAACACAACACCCTGTATACAACCAAGTCCAAACAAGAGTGAGTGAGTGAGTGAGTGAGTGAGTGAGTGAGTGAGTGAGTGAGTGAGTGAGTGAGTGAGTGAGCGAGCGAGCGAGCGAGCGAGCAAGCTAGGTAGATGGTTGACAGTCTGAACAGCCAGCAGTATCACCATGGCACAATGACACGCAATTATCTAGATAACACATTCCATCAACCCATCCCTGCTCAGCTGCACATGATTATGAAGGATCCATTCCTCCTACAAAACCCGAATCATTATTTTATGAAGATAAAGTAATCAGCAAGAAAATAACATACAGCATTGTAGTCAAGGCCACTGGACAGTGTGTGTCTTCTGGCAGAGTTCTGTCTGCGCACCGGTTTCTGTGGTGGGTCTGCTGACTGAAGGGCGGAGCTTGACTGGACAGAGGGGTGGACGGATGATTTGCTGGTCTCTTCAGCATTTTTTCGTTGAAACTGTTCAATGTTGGCTGAAAGTGAAAAGTATAACTGTAAACAGACCATCACTGTGACAAATGATGTAGAAGTGCTCCCAGTAACAAACATAATGATTTGGTAGTAAAGTACTGTCGGAAATAGAAAAAAAAAGTTTTTAGGCTGTTACTGTATCTCCCAAATTTGCACAACTGCAAACAGGATATGTCAAAATAGTTCTTTTCGGCCTAGCTGGGCATTCAGTGGGATGCGTAAAAGGTTATCCAGAAGAGCATGTATGTTTGTAAAATCAAGCAACAATTATCAAAAATATGACTAGCTGCTGAAAACAGTAGATCAGACTATAGATGTCAATTTGGTCGCTCAGCCTGGTATGACGACGGACTGTCGACTCACCTGGCACAAGGGACCATCTCAAAGATATTTGCTTTTTGTGTGTGTTGAATATGTCTCATCTATTGATTAACATCATACATGTCTTTCTTTCATAAAGTTTATACTGAGATATGTAAAAGAGTATTATACCTGATACCTGATAAATGTTTCAAAATATATAGGTAGCATGACCATCCAAAGATTGACAGGACAGGACTGGATATTATTTGCAAGTTGGCATGACAGATTACTTAAAGGATTATCATACATATGCTGACATCTGTATCCCAGAGCCTGACCCCAACCATCGTGTGGTTTACCTGCCCTGGTTTTGGTTTTGAGATGACCCCTTAATAGTTTCAGCATGAAAGTAATTATTTTTTAGTAACACCAGCTACCATTTTTAATGAAGCTAAGTCTAATTTCAAAATGGGTATTTAAAAAGTGTCCTGCGTAATACAATATAATTTCATATTAATTTGCATAAACCCACAGTTTGTTCCATTAGTAAGTCACTTTGGGCTTTGAAAAAGTCTGCATTGCTCATTTCTGCACTAAGCACTCCTCAGTGAAGTCATTTTTTGGCTTCTTATCTCCTTACCACTGGGTCTGTACTTAGGTCAAACTTAGTTTAACAAATATTTAACACTTTCAAATATCAACTACATAAACTGTAGAACAAATGTGAAAGAACAGGTGTTTTTCTTCCTATTTCCGACAATACATTATATCCAAATGGTACTGTTTACTCAATCAATGTATTCATACACTGCTCCAAAAGTTTACTTGCTGAATCAAACGCGTCATAAGATTCTAACATTTTAATATGACAACACATGAAAGTGTTATTAGGCAGCTATCTATCCACGTCACATGTAGGACTCTATTTTCAGTCCCTGCACATGATACCGAGGAGGCACACTCTCTCCAAGCAGACAATCTTTCCAAGCAGATCTTAATGAGGAAGTGAACAACTGTCTCATCTCACTTAAAAATAGGTCATCCCATATGAGCACAATGTGTAAAGCCCATTTCTGGTGTCTCCCACAGTGATATTGCTGGATAATTGCTGAAAGCAGCTAATAAAACTAATTTGGATGACATAAGACAACATCCTTCACTGCATTTTGCCTTTTTATGCATTTGATGAAGGGCAACCAAAAACAAATCAAAGAAATATAATTGAAATGAATTTTTATTTGACCTAACACCTCTGTCAGACCGAAAAACCCTTCATTGAATTCCTACATTCCCCAGCCTACGACAAGCCAACTACTACCAGTTCCAAGTAACTTGGGTTCTGCAGTACGCACTTGCTGGAGGCCAGTTCTCATGAAGCTCCTAATGCAGGCAATAGCTGATTAAACAAGCAGAAAGTGTATATGTTTAAACAGACAATCCCTCTAGCTACAAGTATCCTCCTCTAAAACTACCTCCCCAACAAACAGCGGAAACATGATGTGCTCGTTTGAACATCTGCAACAAAGATGAGACACGCTTAAATGCTCTTCTATTGTGCCTGGGGTCGCCATCAGCGTTCTGCTAGATACGCTGCCATCATAACCTAGGATGGGAACATTCACTTTGACAAAAAGCAGGAAATCTATATGGTTAATAAAATTATGTTATGATGTTAAATGGTGATGGGTATTAGCATGACACAGCAGTTTCTTGGCATGATTTCCATATCTAGTGTTTGAAATCCAGTAAAAAAGTCAAGGGGTTCTTTTCAAAAACTTTACGTTAAAATCAAAGGTTTAGTCAGTGCTTTAATAATAAAACCTCTGAAAAGATCAAGAATCACTCACCATTCAAAAAGAATAACAATTCACTTGTTATGGTAATTCAGATAGCAAAAGCAATGCCTTACAGAGTTATTAATTGACAGAAGAGTAAACATTTTTTAAAGAAATACTTAGATATTATCAAGCATATAAACTTACTGCATATTCCAACTGTAATTATGTCAGTTTTCATGCTCTCTTACATATATGGAGGGTGGTATCTTAATTTGGAAACAATCTTCTTGAAGATGTTCAAGTTGATGGTTGAAAAACATTTCCAATTCAATCTAAGTTCAAAATATATTATCTGATGCAACTCTAAGAGTAGAAAATTAGAACCACACTTTCTCGCAATGTTCCAGAAATATCACAAATGGGGACACCTGGAATGGGTATCACATACTGTACCCATTTTGGAAATCAAACCCAGGTCTTTCGCATGAAAAGATAATGCTTTAACCACTAGGCTACCTGGCACTGAGCACTGGTCTATTCCAATACTGTCAAAAACGGGAGCCAATGAGTGATTCAACCACTAATCTAACTCCAATCTAAATGGACACTTCTAATATATCAGAATTTAAAGAGAAAGAAATTAACAAGAATAACTGTAATAACTGTAATTTCACATATCACTTAGTTTTGTTTCAATCGAAAGTCAGCATAAGGCTCTTTCTTTATATTTCACTTGATGTTGGTACCGAGGTCAGGCTGGGACCATCATTTTCATGCCCCCCAAACATCACTGACAGGCCACAAGACTTACAGACAAAGACAAGAAATAAATTCCTGTGTAGCTAAACAACCAAACAAATTCACGCTTCATGTAACCCTGAAACCATTCATTAAAATTCAATTTAGTTACCCATGAAACATCAGCCCTTGTTCAAAGCATATAATCAAACCCTCAGTATAAATTCTGTCAACATCCAGCTTAAGGTCTTAGTTCAATATACTATAGGACCAGACTGGATATGCAACGTCCAGTTTAAGACTGACCACCACCTGTATTATCAAACAGGTCCTACTTTGCACAGCCTGGTATTGTGTCCATTGTCCAATCCCTCAAACAATACTGTATTTGTCCAACATGACTGGCAACAAATCCCACATGTCCAGTGGCCGAAATCCCTCAAAACTACACACAGGCGACCTGTTGTGTACATGGGAATCTGTGAAAGTTAGTACGACCCATAGATTAGGTGCAGGTTGAATGGCTTCTGTTGATTCTCAGGATTGAATACACGGGTAGAGGAATTGTTATCGTGTTTTCAAACTTAACTGTTGAAACAATTTATCAAAATTTGAAGTCTGATCCTGGGGTCAATTTGCGGTCCTGTCAAATAGCGGTCTCGTCAAATCTGTGCCCACAAGACTTCAGATAGATTCAGTCGTGTCAAACATCTACACTGTTCCTGAATGCCCCTTGGTGGTAGTTTGACAGTGGCTGTTGGCTGCTAAAGTCATTGACTTCTCAACCACTAATCTTAGTTAGAACCTGTTCCAAATACATTTCAATTTTCAGGACTAATTAAAAGTTATAGTTCAAAATAACAAAATCACATAATCATAATCAGGGTCAATCAAAATTGTCAGTATTGCTTGTTTTGTTTAGTGCCTGTCAATGTTCTGTTATGTTGTTAGGTAGATACTTTCATGGGGCTTTGTGTGTACCAGTGAAAAAAAATTAGTGTTGGCACCTTAAACGTGGGTGAGTCAGGTAATTGAAACAACATCCCTTGTTTTTCAG
The DNA here is from genome assembly GCF_037392515.1 of Haliotis asinina. Lineage (NCBI taxonomy): Eukaryota > Metazoa > Mollusca > Gastropoda > Lepetellida > Haliotidae > Haliotis > Haliotis asinina. The sequence continues at coordinate 23,767,773 of NC_090281.1, read as the reverse complement.
CCTCAAGCAAACACAGCTAATGTTAAGCTCTCTCAAGCTAAACGGGCATGACATGCTGAAGTATTTCAAGACCCTAGAGATGAGCTCGTCTCAAGTGTCCCATACTCATAAGAAATGAAAGATGTTTTTTTTATAATTTAATGTTTGAAAATAACCTCATTTAACATTCTGAACAACATTATCAATTGAAATATGGTCATTTCGATTTACAAAAGTTAAAGCCAGTTTAAAATGTATGTTGAAAACTCTGACACCAAATGATTAAAAATTGCAACAGATTCTTGTTGCTAAAGGAAGAAGAGCAACAAAATTTCTTTCTTAATTCCTCCAACCCGTTTGTTTTATTTTTCCCTATCAATCTAAAATTTTGAGGAACTGAATTTTAAAAAATATACATTTTGACCCAGTAACCTGATCTGGGGGTTCTTATGCCCCTTACATTTCATTGTGACCTGATCACATCAATTGATACTCATGCTATCAGTCACAAGTTTCCTTCCAGATTAGATGACATACAGGCTGCAGCAGCATAGAGAGCCATCAAACATTTGCTCACTCATTCAAAAAATACATCAAAACAGGAGGCTGCCAAACTTGAATGAAAATAAACGAAGTATGACTTTGTTGTTTGTTGTTAATGCTACATCTCCACACTGTATATATCTAAAACGAAGATGCGTTTACTGGTCTCGAAGATTTATATTTAAAGGATTACATTGTCCTATTAAAGTTTTCAAAAGGCACACAACTCCAGGTTGTAGGTGTCTAAAACCATGGTTGCAGTCAGAAAATATTTATCTTGCAACAGCTTAATGGGGACCCAATTAAAAATATTTGTTCCTAACATACAAAGCATGATATATCAAGGAGGAACATCGAAAATAAATTGTTCAGAACATGTGGAATCAGGGGAGCCAGATTTCTAATGGACATGCAGCAAGTGTTTGACAGCTTCAGTGTAAGAGCTGGTGGGGTGAAAAAAAAATTTATTGGCATGTTCAAGATTATTGAACTAAGTTTTATAGTGCACCGATACCCAGAAACAATGTTCTGACAGAGCCAACCAGTCTTTGTATTTCTCCTTAATGCTGATCATATAGCAGTTCAACAACAAGAACCATTTTTTAATGTCCTAGTTTCGACATTAACATTTTTCACAACAAGAACAGTGGACTAGTGGGTCTAAAATTTACTAGACCTGATCAATGTCATCTTGACCATACTTTTTGAAGACAAAACAAGGTTATTTATGTTATCAGCAGGTTATAGTACATACGAGAAGAACATACTGTTGGAAGATAAAACAAGAACAAACTGTTGGAAGACAAAACAAGGTTATTTATGTTAACAGCAGGTTATAGTATATACCAGAAGAACATACTGTTGGAAGATAAAACAAGAACAAACTGTTGGAAGACAAAACAAGGTTATTTATGTTATCAGCAGGTTATAGTACATACGAGAAGAACATACTGTTGGAAGATAAAACAAGAACAAACTGTTGGAAGACAAAACAAGGTTATTTATGTTAACAGCAGGTTATAGTACATACCAGAAGAACATACTGTTGGAAGATAAAACAAGAACAAACTGTTGGAAGACAAAACAAGGTTATTTATGTTAACAGCAGGTTATAGTACATACCAGAAGAACATACTGTTGGAAGATAAAACAAGAACAAACTGTTGGAAGACAAAACAAGGTTATTTATGTTAACAGCAGGTTCCAGTACATACGAGAAGAACATACTGTTGGAAGATAAAACAAGAACAAACTGTTGGAAGACAAAACAAGGTTATTTATGTTAACAGCAGGTTATAGTACATACCAGAAGGACAAATGATATTAAATGCAAAATTATGTGATAATTGTTGTTTATTTTGTTTATTATGAATACTGTTGCATACGTAACCTTTGATTTTTCTGAAGAAAGTTTATAACTGAACAGCAGCTTCAAGAGTCTCTATACACTGAAATAAGCTTAATTCTTTAAATAATACTCATTACAATAGATAATGCTGTGCAAGATTTTCAAAAATGAAAATAACAATAAATCAATTAATTGATTAATTTATTTAGCAATATATTAGTTTATTTATTTAATGATTTGAATAGTGTTCATAAAATATCTACACAACCAGTAGGACTAGCTACACATGATTTTAACTAGACTCAACCAGCTATTTACTAGATAATGTCATTTGGATGTGTGATAGTGCCGAACACTGAAAGTCTTTTGGCAAGACGTGACTCTACACACTTGACTCTTTGCACAAGACAATGTAGGCTGTCTAAAGCCTACTGCATACAGAATTAGTGTAGGTAACATATAAATTCCTAAACAAAATATCCTGTATTTATTGTGGTTGAATGTTTAATCATTATGTTGTTATTATATGCTGTAACCCACCCACCCCAAAAAAATATGAGTAAGACGTTTTTTTCTTTGTCTGCAGTTACTTAGGCACAATAAAATAAGAGGGTGATTGAATGCAGGCATACTGTGGCATAAAATCATACTCGCTCAAAGAATTAACTAGGCATATTTTCATGCTTACAACTTGTAGTCTCACAAACTAATCTATCAACTCAATACTGAATCCAAACACTAGCTACAGGCAATTTAAGTACATAAATGTTTGGATAAGGGATACTGAAGATGAAAAGCACTGAAAAGCAACATCTCTCTATTAGTATGATACAAAAGCTTTATTGGACAAAACATCTTCACTCATGTTAAATGTGTATCCCTGGCAAACGGCTGATGTCACAGAACGAGCATGACTCATACCAGACATATATAAAAGTCACTGAAATGTACTGCAGTTACATGTTACACAACCAGGGTGTACATGGGTTTACAAACTTGGCAAGCAAGACTGACTGTGATACAAAAATGTGCAACTGCAATGCATGACAATGCAACTGAGATGCATGACAATGCAACTATTGCACATACAGCGTTAACTACACAAACATTAGCATCGTGACATGACAAACAAGCGACCTCACATCAAACACAATACGATGTCATTACTGGTTGCATAGGCTAGTCAACTTTCAAGTATTCTTACAAGATGGTCACTACAGTCATGACTGTGAAGCTTCAAGTAGTCACAAGCAATACTTGGGATTCCAAGTGGTAATCTTGAAAATTACGTTTCACATATTTCTGAAACCTCCTGGATGAAACCTTCATCTCAGATATCAGATCAAAGTATTAAAATAGAAAATAATTTGTACTTAAAGAAACTCATACACTTAGAATCTAAATACTGATGGAGCTTCTCCCCATATACAAGAGTGATTTTATATCCTGGACTACAACACCCTACCTTCATCTCATCATACTCTGTTCCTCTACTTAAATGCCATCAGATTCTGTTCTTCCAGCTAAACCTCATCATGTTCTGTTCCTCTACCTAAAGCTCATCAGGTTCTGTTCCTCTACCTAAAGCTCATCAGGTTCTGTTCCTCTACCTAAATCTTATCAGGTTCTGTTCCTCTATTTAAACCTCATCAGACTCTCTTACTGTACATAAACCCCATCAGACTCTCTTACTGTACATAAACCTCATCAGACACTGTTTCTCCAAAGAAACTCATCAAAGACGGTTCCTCCATGTTAAACACATCTGGCACTATTATTGTATTATTGTACTATTGTGATTATCAAGAGTTTAGTACCTGACTTCATTTTTTATCTTATATTTAGTTTCGTGTCAGTATTTAAGACAGACTGCAACTACTTCAAATTGTTTTTATTTCATATAAATTGTACATTTATCTGGAAATTGACTCTCAAATGAGAAAACACTATTGCAATAGTATTGCAATAGTTGTTTGCAACAGACTATCGCCATCACAGTAAAATGCTGCAAAAGACTATCACCATCACAGTAATATGTTGCAATAGACTATCGCCATCACAGTAATATGCTGCAAAAGACTATCGCTCTCAAAGTAATATGCTGCAACAGACTATCGCTCTCACAGTAATATGCTGCAATAGACTATCGCCATCACAGTAATATGCTGCAACAGACTATCGCTCTCACAGTAATATGCTGCAACAGACTATCGCTCTCACAGTAATATGCTGCAATAGACTATTGCTCTCACAGTAATATGCTGCAATAGACTATCACCATCACAGAAATATGCTGCAATAGACTATCACCATCACAGAAATATGCTGCAAAAGACTATCGCCATCACAGTAATATGCTGCAATAGACTATCGCCATCACAGTAATATGCTGCAATAGACTTAATCGCCATCACAGTAGCATGCTGCAATAGACTATCGCCATCACAGTAATATGCTGCAATAGACTATCGCCATCACAGTAATATGCTGCAATAGACTATCGCCATCACAGTAATATGCTGCAACAGACTATCGCTCTCACAGTAATATGCTGCAATAGACTATCGCCATCATAGTAATATGCTGCAACAGACTATCGCTCTCACAGTAATATGCTGCAATAGACTATCGCCATCACAGTAATATGCTGCAACAGACTATCGCTCTCACAGTAATATGCTGCAACAGACTATCGCCATCATAGTAATATGCTGCAATAGACTTAATCGCCATCATAGTAATATGCTGCAATAGGCTTAATCGCCATCACAGTAATATGCTGCAATAGACTATCGCCATCACAGTAATATGCTGCAATAGACTATCGCCATCACAGTAATATGCTGCAGTAGACTATCGCCATCACAGTAATATGCTGCAATAGACTATCGCCATCACAGTAATATGCTGCAATAGACTATCGCCATCACAGTAATATGCTGCAGTAGACTATTGCCATCACAGTAATATGCTGCACTAGACTATCGCCATCACAGTAATATGCTGCAATAGACTATCGCCATCACAGTAATATGCTGCAATAGACTATCGCCATCACAGTAATATGCTGCAATAGACTATCGCCATCATGCCGTAATATGCTGCAATAGACTATCGTCATCACAGTAATATGCTGCAATAGACTATCGCCATCACAGTAATATGCTGCAATAGACTATCGCCATCATGCCGCAATATGCTGCAATAGACTATCGTCATCACAGTAATATGCTGCAATAGACTATCGCTCTCACAGTAATATGCTGCAATAGACTATCGCCATCATAGTAATATGCTGCAACAGACTATCGCTCTCACAGTAATATGCTGCAGTAGACTATCGCCATCACAGTAATATGCTGCAATAGACTATCACCATCACAGTAATATGCTGCAATAGACTATCGCCATCACAGTAATATGCTGCAGTAGACTATTGCCATCACAGTAATATGCTGTAATAGACTTAATCGCCATCATAGTAATATGCTGCAATAGGCTTAATCGCCATCACAGTAATATGCTGCAATAGACTATCGCCATCACAGTAATATGCTGCAATAGACTATCGCCATCACAGTAATATGCTGCAGTAGACTATCGCCATCACAGTAATATGCTGCAATAGACTATCGCCATCATAGTAATATGCTGCAATAGACTATCGCCATCACAGTAATATGCTGCAGTAGACTATTGCCATCACAGTAATATGCTGCACTAGACTATCGCCATCACAGTAATATGCTGCAATAGACTATCGCCATCACAGTAATATGCTGCAATAGACTATCGCCATCACAGTAATATGCTGCAATAGACTATTGCCATCATGCCGTAATATGCTGCAATAGACTATCGTCATCACAGTAATATGCTGCAATAGACTATCGCTCTCACAGTAATATGCTGCAATAGACTATTGCCATCACAGTAATATGCTGCAATAGACTATAGCTCTCACAGTAATATGCTGCAATAGACTATTGCTCTCACAGTAATATGCTGCAATAGACTATCGCCATCACAGTAATATGCTGCAGTAGACTATCGCCATCACAGTAATATGCTGCAATAGACTATCGCCATCACAGTAATATGCTGCATTAGACTATCGCCATCACAGTAATATGCTGCAATAGACTATTGCCATCACAGTAATATGCTGCAATAGACTATCGCCATCACAGTAATATGCTGCAATAGACTATTGCCATCATAGTAATATGCTGCAATAGACTATTGCCATCACAGTAATATGCTGCAGTAGACTATTGCCATCACAGTAATATGCTGCACTAGACTATTGCCATCACAGTAATATGCTGCATTAGACTATCGCCATCACAGTAATATGCTGCAATAGACTATCGCTCTCACAGTAATATGCTGCAATAGACTATCGCCATCATGCCGTAATATGCTGCAATAGACTATTGTCATCACAGTAATATGCTGCAATAGACTATCGCCATCACAGTAATATGCTGCAATAGACTATCGCCATCACAGTAATATGCTGCAATAGACTATTGCTATTGTAATGGTTGTTTCTCTCTCAATAGCCACCTATCGCTGGAGTATTGCTAAAGAGGCGTAAACCCAAACTCACTCACTCACTCACTAGTCACCCCTAACTCATCAGACATTCCACAAAGCATGCCCCTAAAAGCTAATGTCTATAAATGTTTGACATCAGCCACTGTCCCCAACTGGTTGAGTACAAGATTGACAAGATCTATCAGCATTGCGCTAACAAGTTCACTCTTGCATGCCCACAAAAGCTAATGTCTATAAATGTTTGACATCAGCCACTGTCCCCAACTGGTTGAGTACAAGATTGACAAGATCTATCAGCATTGCGCTAACAAGTTCACTCTTGCATGCCCCTAAAAGCTAATGTCTATAAATGTTTGACATCAGCCACTGTCCCCAACTGGTTGAGTACAAGATTGACAAGATCTATCAGCATTGCGCTAACAAGTTCACTCTTGCATGCCCCTAAAAGCTAATGTCTATAAATGTTTGACATCAGCCACTGTCCCCAACTGGTTGAGTACAAGATTGACAAGATCTATCAGCATTGCGCTAACAAGTTCACTCTTGCATGCCCCTAAAAGCTAATGTCTATAAATGTTTGACATCAGCCACTGTCCCCAACTGGTTGAGTACAAGATTGACAAGATCTATCAGCATTGCGCTAACAAGTTCACTCTTGCATGCCCACAAAAGCTAATGTCTATAAATGTTTGACATCAGCCACTGTCCCCAACTGGTTGAGTACAAGATTGACAAGATCTATCAGCATTGCGCTAACAAGTTCACTCTTGCATGCCCCTAAAAGCTAATGTCTATAAATGTTTGACATCAGCCACTGTCCCCAACTGGTTGAGTACAAGATTGACAAGATCTATCAGCATTGCGCTAACAAGTTCACTCTTGCATGCTCCTAAAAGCTAATGTCTATAAATGTTTGACATCAGCCACTGTCCCCAACTGGTTGAGTCCAAGATTGACAAGATCTATCGGCATTGCGCTAACAAGTTCACTCTTGCATGCCCCTAAAAGCTAATGTCTATAAATGTTTGACATCAGCCACTGTCCCCAACTGGTTGAGTACAAGATTGACAAGATCTATCAGCATTGCGCTAACAAGTTCACTCTTGCATGCCCCTAAAAGCTAATGTCTATAAATGTTTGACATCAGCCACTGTCCCCAACTGGTTGAGTACAAATATTGACAAGATCTATCAGCATTGCGCTAACAAGTTCACTCTTGCATGCCCCTAAAAGCTAATGTCTATAAATGTTTGACATCAGCCACTGTCCCCAACTGGTTGAGTACAAATATTGACAAGATCTATCAGCATTGCGCTAACAAGTTCACTCTTGCATGCCCCTAAAAGCTAATGTCTATAAATGTTTGACATCAGCCACTGTCCCCAACTGGTTGAGTACAAATATTGACAAGATCTATCAGCATTGCGCTAACAAGTTCACTCTTGCATGCCCCTAAAAGCTAATGTCTATAAATGTTTGACATCAGCCACTGTCCCCAACTGGTTGAGTACAAATATTGACAAGATCTATCAGCATTGCGCTAACAAGTTCACTCTTGCATGCCCCTAAAAGCTAATGTCTATAAATGTTTGACATCAGCCACTGTCCCCAACTGGTTGAGTACAAATATTGACAAGATCTATCAGCATTGCGCTAACAAGTTCACTCTTGCATGCCCCTAAAAGCTAATGTCTATAAATGTTTGACATCAGCCACTGTCCCCAACTGGTTGAGTACAAGATTGACAAGATCTATCAGCACTGCGCTAACAAGTTCACTCTTGCATGCCCCTAAAAGCTAATGTCTATAAATGTTTGACATCAGCCACTGTCCCCAACTGGTTGAGTACAAGATTGACAAGATCTATCAGCATTGCGCTAACAAGTTCACTCTTGCATGCCCCTAAAAGCTAATGTCTATAAATGTTTGACATCAGCCACTGTCCCCAACTGGTTGAGTACAAGATTGACAAGATCTATCAGCATTGCGCTAACAAGTTCACTCTTGCATGCCCCTAAAAGCTAATGTCTATAAATGTTTGACATCAGCCACTGTCCCCAACTGGCTGAGTACAAGATTGACAAGATCTATCAGCACTGCGCTAACAAGTTCACTCTTGCATGCCCCTAAAAGCTAATGTCTATAAATGTTTGACATCAGCCACTGTCCCCAACTGGTTGAGTACAAGATTGACAAGATCTATCGGCATTGCGCTAACAAGTTCACTCTTGCATGCCCCTAAAAGCTAATGTCTATAAATGTTTGACATCAGCCACTGTCCCCAACTGGTTGAGTACAAGATTGACAAGATCTATCGGCACTGCGCTAACAAGTTCACTCTTGCATGCCCCTAAAAGCTAATGTCTATAAATGTTTGACATCAGCCACTGTCCCCAACTGGTTGAGTACAAGATTGACAAGATCTATCAGCATTGCGCTAACAAGTTCACTCTTGCATGCCCCTAAAAGCTAATGTCTATAAATGTTTGACATCAGCCACTGTCCCCAACTGGTTGAGTACAAATATTGACAAGATCTATCAGCACTGCGCTAACAAGTTCACTCTTGCATGCCCACAGATTTTGTATGGTGAAGGACAATAACTGTATCAACTTCATTGCCTAGTCGCATTCCACCTAACAGATGTACCTTACTTCACATAATAAACATACCTACTGTGATGTCAGACTTTAGCTGTTTGGTTGCATTCCACCAAACAGATGTACCTTACTTCACATAATAAATACACCTACTATGATGTCAGGCCTCAGCTGCTTGGTTGTATTCCAGTTAAGTCCATGTACCTTACTTCACATAATAAACATACCTACTGTGATGTCAGACTTTAGCTGTTTGGTTGCATTCCACCTAACAGATGTACCTTACTTCACATAATAAACATACCTACTATGATGTCAGACTTTAGCTGTTTAGTTGCATTCCACCTAACAGATGTACCTTACTTCACATAATAAACATACCTACTATGATGTCAGACTTTAGCTGTTTGGTTGCATTCCAGTTAACAGATGTACCTGACTTCACATAATAAATACACCTACTATGATGTCAGGCCTCAGCTGCTTGGTTGTATTCCAGTTAAGTCCATGTACCTTACTTCACATAATAAACATACCTACTGTGATGTCAGACTTTAGCTGTTTGGTTGCATTCCACCTAACAGATGTACCTTACTTCACATAATAAACATACCTACTATGATGTCAGACTTTAGCTGTTTAGTTGCATTCCACCTAACAGATGTACCTTACTTCACATAATAAACATACCTACTATGATGTCAGACTTTAGCTGTTTGGTTGCATTCCAGTTAACAGATGTACCTGACTTCACATAATAAATACACCTACTATGATGTCAGGCCTCAGCTGCTTGGTTGTATTCCAGTTAAGTCCATGTACCTTACTTCACATAATAAACATACCTACTGTGATGTCAGACTTTAGCTGTTTGGTTGCATTCCACCTAACTGATATACCTTACTTCACATAATAACAGTTATCAGTCTAACTTGCACCTGATGCAAGACAATTTTTGAGTGGGTAAACTTCTGAACAAAACATCTAAATATTCCAAGGAAAGCAGTGCACCTAGAATCTGGCTGGTGCAACTAGGTTTTTATCTTAGGTTGCACCAAATGCAAGGAGGTTAACATTTCTTAAATCAAGCTCTGATATTTTAAAGAATCTTCAAGTATCAAAGCATCTCTGTTGCAAGTTGTTTTTCTGTATTGTTTTTAACAGAACACATTGACAAAACAAGTCCTAATTCTGGTTGTTTATCATCACTTCAGCAGTAATTCAGCCACGGTTATTGTGGAAATGATTTGTGATGAGGCCTACGTAGAGACAAATATTTTCAGAAGGTTGAAAGGGCAAATTCAGGGATCACTGAAGATCAGTCTTAATCCACACAAATATTTACTTTAAGAACAAACAAAATATTCTCAGCAATAAAGTTACATCCTTTCACAGAGATATCATATAATCACGTAGGCAGAGATCCTGAGTAGATTTATTCAACTGACATCCCTAGACAAAATAATGTGACCTTTCAAATGTTTTGTCTTAAAGTACACACACTGTATAGATCCACCAAGTATACACATCAGATTTTATTTGCCTCCATTATAGCAAAAAGTACAGAATTCTATATATAACATCCTCAATATAACATATCACCCATTAAATCTAAGGTATCCTCAATATAACATATCAATTATCAAGTAAAACAGATAATCAATGAACCATATATTGATGAAATTCAAAGTATCTCAATCACAACATATAAGTTGTTAAAATCCAAGTTATCCTTAATACAACATATCATTTACCAAATCCAAGATATCTTCATTGAAACACATCGTTAACCAAATTCAAGATATCTTCATTGAAACATCGCTTACCAAATCCAAGGTATCTTCATTGAAACATATCGTTTACCAAATCTATGGTATCCTCTATCTGATCCAACCAAGCAATGCAAAGTACAATCATTATGAACTGAAAGGGACCAGTAATCTTTGTCCTTTATAACTTTAATTCATTATGTGCATTTAAAATGAAGTATGCAACAACGAATTATCTAGTATGTTACAAAGACAATGGAGTATCATCTATACAAAATTAATTACCTATAATTACTCCATGATAACTTCATGAAAATTACCTGCACAACTGACCAATATAATTTCCATCACCCATTCCTTGATGTTAACAGCTCATGAACTTCGTCAACTACAGTACCCCTAAAATCTTCAAAAATAAGGAACATCCACAACCCTAAGGTGAGTGAATGAGTTTAGTTTTATGCCACTTTTAGCAATATTCCAGCAACATCAGGGTGGGGGTGACCAGAAATGGGCTGTACCCATGTGGGGAATTGAATCTTGGACTTCGGTATGACTACTTCGGCATGACGAGCCAATGCTTTAACCACTAGGCTACACCACGGCCCCCAACAACCCTCAGACTCAAGAATGGACCTCTCACCACACGTACCATTGTTTAGGCCATACAGGTTGACACATGAGGTAATTGGCTTGTCAGGAAGAACCAAATATTGGCTCAATTGCCTGTAAGTACAACAGATCAACAATGCTGATTCAGCTTAAAGTCCTCCTAGTTGGTAGAGAAATATTTGTTATTTGGCGATTCAAATCAAAGAGGGATACTAAAATGTCATGGTATGGGTTTTTGAAACAAGACTGCTCATATATTGAGAAAATTATCATTGAACTGAGTAATGAATTTTGTTTAGTACATAAGTTTTTTTAAATGATTTTTAAAACTTTAACTTTGTTAAAATTTACTGTCAAAGACATATTTATGCTCTGTTTGTAAATTATGTCATTTATACATGCCAAGGACAACTTATAACTCTGAAAGCAAGGTCCATCTACTTGTCAAGAGTTGATAATTAATTATTTATTAATTATTTGGTTTCTATTCTGTTTGGTGGTTTTGTAAATCATCAAATAAAGCATGAAGGGGTTTTCAAAAATCAATTCTTCAGATGTAAAATTTACAGCTAAAAAGGCAGTTGATGACAGGGTGGTAATACAATTAAATGTGTGTGCATACGTACGTGCCTCTGATGACAAGCATGGGTTCCTGACGACCATGCCTAACCAAGATCTTTACAAGTTGATATCAACAGTAAAACCTTGAGCAGGACACCAATGATGAAACATTGCACAGCATCATGACACAAGATATTTAAAGACCATGTCACATTGGCTGCACGAACATATCTGGCAGACAAATAACAGTCAGATGTAAATTAAAGCAAATAACATGTTCCTTGAACACCAAGAGAAACAACACAAACTCACACACTGCTATGTCGGCAGGTATTCAATGACACTGAATAGCAAGAATTTTTGTTGGATATTTTAACTACTGCTCCACAGAACAATGATCTTTAGGAAACATTCCTGGAAAAATCTGTTTGCTGACCAAACTCTCAGAGAGATGCTAATTCAAGAAACAAATTATTCTTTTTTAACACAAGGGGAGACACAATATCTGATTTTATCACTAGAATGAAAACTGAGGCGTGACATATTTTCATATGCAACAAAAAATGTTAGGAACCACTCCAATTTCAAATATTAAAATATTTAACGCTAAACAAAAAAAGGTGAAATGTTTCTCGGGCATTGGCGCATTACTTTTATTTGCATGTGTAATAATTTTTTAGTGCCATTTCAAAAAAATAATTTTGACTTGGCCTTGATCATCCATTTGTCCACAATAAGAATGAGTGTCTTTATGAACAAGTATGAAAGAATCTAATTAACACCTGTTTAACTTTACAAGCTGTATTTCAGACACAGAAAAAATAAAACTGTGTTAGTTCCCCATCACGTTTTTTCTCTATAAAAGTTTTTTAGAAAGTCCTACCGCACTCTTGATCCATTTTCACTTTTGAAAAAATGTGCCCGAGAGACATTTAATGTTTTTTTTTATGCAGTCTGACAGATCATATTATCATCCATATAATACTTAAAAACTGAATATTGAGTGGTCGTTAACTTTTTTGTCATCCACATATTAATGTTTTCCATTTATACCCAAAAAAGAAAAAGAAATAAAGATCAAGTGATATATTTCACTTTCAATGTTTGCTTTCTGTTGCATTTTTATTCACAAACATAACAAAAGCAGAACATCTGAAAATCATTAAAACTTTTCAAATTCATGAAAATCTGGATGAAAATTACCAATAATCGGTTACTTCTAATAAAAAACAGTTACTTCTACAAATATATTTTAAGCTCTCAGTGTTTTCAGAATGATCTTGATGCGACTGAATATGAACCACTTTCATACACAAATGATAACAAACATTTGACAATTCCCCCATTATGGAGGACTCTCCTGTACATCTCATTTTGGCCACAAACAACCAAGTGAAACACCAATTTATTGTAGCTTCACCAATGGCAGATCAAACATATGGCCTTCAATATTTGCCTCACAAATACTGGCTTGTTTTTTTCTGAAAATAAATCTAAACATGGCATGACTCTGGAAACACAATCAACAGATTGGGTCAGCTCTATAAATAACTTTCTTAGCCACTGGCTAAGTCTTGTCAGTTGGCTTTGAGGAATGTATCGGAGATGTCAGCTTCACTCGAAATAGACAAATTCCTGTAAGGGAAACACTTACATGCAACAATCCTTCAGAGATAATTAGCTTGTCAGCCTGGAGCATGTTGTTGTGGTGAGGTAAGAAAGCCTAGAGGTTAAAGCATCCATGATCCTGGTTTGATTCTCGACCTGGGTAGAATTTGTGAAGCTGATTTCCGGCATTCCCACCCAGGTATTGCAGGAATATTGATAGAACTGATATAAACCATACCCTTATCATGCTCAGATAATGTTAGAGTGAATTTTGCAGAGTTGACACTTTATCAAGTCACATTAATGTTTTATGCCGATGTCAGCAATATTTAAGCAGTACTGAACCAGTCTTTAGTTTCATATATTCTCAATGATAAAAGACGACATGACCAACAGTATGTGTATTCCTAATATATTGAGAAAATTCATTACTACTACTACTAATAATAATGGATAGCATTTATATAGCGCCAATCTCCAAAAGGGCTCTTTGCAACTCACTAATCACTAATGTGATTTAACACTAATTTTCATTGTATAACTGAGAGTTAAAGAACTTTCCCTAGATTATTATTCAAGAAAAACAAAGAAACAAGGACACTGAAGTACCATGCAACAAAATATCTGAAATAGTTACAGCATTATATATTATTACAAAGTGACCCATGGTTTTGCCTATTTCTTTATGAATCCTGCATCCCCCAATATTGACAACAGAAAGGTATCCCAGAATACTGACAGTATTCCAAATCATTATACTGACAGTATCAACACATGCCAGAACACTGACAGTACAAAGATTTCCAATCGTATTGACAGCATTAACACATCCCAGAATACTGACAGTATTAAAGCTTCCAACCGTACTGACAGCACTGACACATCCCAGAATACTGGCAGTATTAGAGCTTTCAATCATACTGATAGCATTAATACATCCCAGAATACTGACAGTATTAAATCTTCCAATCATACTGACAGCATTAACACATCCAAGAATACTGACAGTATTAAAGCTTCCAATCATACTGACAGCATTGACACATCCCAGAATAATGGCAGTATTAGACCTTCCAATCATACTGACAGTATCAATGCATTCCAGAATACTGGCAGTATTTGAGCTTCCAATCATACTCACAGAATCAATGCATTCCAGAATATTGACACTAATAACAGATCCCCAAATTCTCACAATATCAAAGCATCCTTGATACCGATATCAAAGAATTTTAAACACTATCTCCTTGTACTGACCAATACATCTATAACATCACCCAAGACTGACACTTTGACAGGGCTTCATGATGAAGAGAATTCAATTTCTTCATTAAATGACAATCATTTCTTCAAACTCCAGCTCTACACCAATTCATTACTGTTTCCAGTGTTTCCACCGTGAGATGCCACACACCCTGTGCTGGTGCCACAATGCAAGCACTTTGTCAAGATCAACATGTAACATCATTAATGTGGCAGACAGAAAAAGTCTGTTCACAGTTGAATAGAAACATTACTTAAAGGGGCACTGATGCGGAGCAATTTCCGTGGACTGGTGTAAACTTTTGTTATTGTTTTTCTCCCGTGAATACCCGGATGATATCCCAGAATTCGTGACTGGTTTGTGACCTCTGCCGCGCAGTCCGTATGCACACTTGATAGTTTAATTATAGACAGATCAACTGAGGTGAAGTCATTTTTACTTCATTACAAATGTATTATGAAAACAAATGAAACACTTTGAAGGTTAATCATCTGCCAGTGGTAGAAATGGTAACAAAAACTATTAGGACGGGAAAATAACGAAGCCAATGTACGTCTCTATATTTCGTCTCATAACCCTAATTAGTTTACTGTCACATTTGTATGATTTTGAAAATTAATGAAAGAACACACGATCTGCTTATACTCATAGTAAATTTCTAACATGAGCAACATTTATACATTGTATAGATTGCCAATGTGGATCCTATTTCACACACATACGCGATCTAGTGTGTGTTTTCTGTCATACAGATTCTGCTGAATGCTACAACAAATAAATTAAAACAAAATGCAAATAATGAATGTAAAACAGACTAATTTTATAGCAACAATGTCAGGCTACTACCTCGTTCAGGAATGTATCCATCAATGGCCACGTAAAAGCAATCGTATTCCATTCATCTGCAGCTGGTAAATAATCCTGCTCTGTGTCGCGTGTCTTACACAACTGTCTAATTTGTGAAAAAGTAACACATCGTTTCACGTCTTTCCTTGGTGAAAACCTGATAGCCTTCTGATTGGTCACCCAAGATAGCACACCTGGCAACTAACTGTATGATGTCCGCTATTCTGAGTAATTTAGTTAACCAATAATGAGTAGTTGGTTAATTCTTTGAAGGGAGGATGTTGTTTTTACACTCGCACTTTACGAGAGGGTGTAGTCATCTACACAGACTGCCTTTTGACAAATCCGCTAGAACATAAAAGTAATTAATCAAACAGTGTGTAATCGGTTAATCCTTTGATCGATCTTTGTTTTTGTAACTCAGCTGATAAAGTCTCTTGCATCACTTATATGCACATATTACATAACATGCAATACATTTGCCATTACAGACCTTAATTTATAATGTTGAGTATTTACTCCAGACAGGAGAAATGCCAAATAGGAACCTTTGTTGAGTAACCGAAGTGGTGTTACTACTAATTATACCTGTTATAAATTCATTAATTGACCATCCAGAGAATGATGACAAATATCACGTGTAGGTTTACACCATCAAACGCGAGTTGCAGCAAGGAAGATGTAATCTGTGTCGCATGCAGCCTGAAAACACTTAGGGGCCGAAACTGTTTTGAGGATACCAACGGAATTTCGTTACATAAGGAATACATACAGGCATTTGCTGTATACTTGGGTAAATAGGTGTAATAGGGGTTTTTTTACGTATCAAAACGTTTTTTTCTCTATCAAAGGCTTAGTCATCGTTTTTTTTTTGTTTACGAATTCAAATAAATCAACTGTGTGTTTTTATTATCATAAATAATAAACCATTGTAGCTACCATAGCTACCAAAATTTACGTATGATATTTCCTATCACAGCTGAACCAACACTCAAAACTACCTAAATATAAAGCTTTGCAATGTTTCGGACTGAAACAAATGGCTTGCTACGTGCCTGTAGACATCATATTTTCATGTAACATGATTAAATATAGAGGTTAAAAACACAGAAGTAGGATCAAACTGGATCAGTAGCTATACCATCCAAGCATCCGAAAAAAAAACCTACACTGCTGGGATATTTTGATACGATCAGACATGGAATACCATGGATATTTTTAAATAATGGCATATGATGGGCATCTGACCTCCTGACTGTTTAGGTAAAGAAATTCTGCTAATCTGGACAGGAGCCCAGTTCCTTTGTCCGTCACGGTCGAGGGAGTGGGCGCTGGCCAATTTGCAGTTTGGTTTCCTAATTAGACCGTTGGCGAGAAACATTATTCACTCCGCATCAGTGCCCCTTTAACATTGGCTTTTACTCATCGAAACACGTCTTCCAATTTTCAAAACATTTGTACCTGTTGTTAGTAATGTTGCCACAGCTGTTTTAATGTCAAGGAAACAACAGCTGCCAAGGTAAAGCCGGTAAACAATGATGTACATACCAATAATGGCTTCATTTAACTCTCTGAGTCAGTATTTTTGCGTGAAATCCATGGTCAAATTGGCGATGTCTATCAACCAAATGATAATTAGCCTGGCATTCAACAATCATGTTTCGCCATTTTCTAGCAACTGGAGCAGTTCAAGCTCCAGTTGCAATCAAAATTATGTTCTAACTGAATGGAGATAATCTAAATAGTTATTCACATATTGAATCGAAATAGTGACAAAGGTTACCCAAAATAGAAATTTGATTTTCGATTTTCGAACCAAAGCATTGCAGTCCTAGAGTCTTGCAGCAGTATTCTTAAGGACATTTATGTGGCGAAACAAATACAACCAATCTGAGACTAAGTCAAAACTGTATAAATGGACAAATTAAAAACTTGAAAACAGAAAATGGCAGTTCAGCATGTGGTTACTGCACATGTAATTTCATGCCAAAATGTTCATCACTCTGAACCTGTCTAGGCCGCTATGTTCAAATTCTTTTTATTTGAACAAAACAAAATTTACTAAATGTACAAAACAGCAAAATCCACCAGATAAACATGATAAGCAATACATAAGCTAAGTTTCATTGACAAACATTTTGGGTTTCATATAGGATGGAATGTCAATAGCAACAACAATCATTTTCAGCGGCCAAAGGCACTTTGAACTGGGCCATATACAATATGTCTCTCCTTCTTGTGGTAGTTACGTGGAGAAGATATGCAGACAACGACGGGGAAATACATCTCAGGGAACATCTTAGGCATCTAGCACTCTCATCTTCAACTTTGACATAACAGGAATATCTTGTTCCAAGCAGTCAGGAAGAGGGGTAGCCTAGTGGTTTAGGCCTTCAGTCGTCACACTAAAGCCCTGGGTTTGGTTCCCCATATGGGCAGGATGTGTGAAGCTACTTCTGCATACCCCACAGTGATAATGCTGACATTGCTAGAACAGTGCTATAAGTGGGGTAAAACTCAACTCACTCACTCATTCATTGTTCAGCAGACACCATTCACAGTAAGGCCTTTATTCAATTACTTGGTTTACAGATTTCAAAAAAAAAATGTTGGTAAGAAGGGAAAAGAGATGTTACATGCACACTCACTTGAGTATATCATACATGCCAGGTATAGTGTGCCAGCTGGGCATTACCTTTCTCTCTGTTCCACTCTGTTTCAGGAAATATTTGAAAGGTAAAATTTCCTGTTATTTCTTCTTTTTTTTCACTTTCTTTGTTTTTTTATCTACTGGGAAGCATATAATGGCCACCCAAAAATGTAAAAACAATTTTTTTACTTTCATCACCTTTTGTCAGCACATTTGTGAACCAAGTACATGTAATAAATAAAAGCTCCTAATTATAACACACACGCATGATTCAGATTCAATTCATGTCACACATCAGCCCTACATCCCTCAGCTGTCTGATAGACATCCACCAACAAGACAAGTACAATGAAATTGACAAGTGTAATGAAATGAACATTTCCTGGTGAGTCGGACAGCCTGAGGCAGTATGATTGATATGTGACCCAATACCTCTATCTCCTCTTGTGTAATGCTTGTCAGTACATGTACACTATCAGGGTTATGAGATCTTATGTTATTGTTCTGTTAATCCTCTTTCTTTTCATCCAAGGATGCTAGAGCTGTAAAAAAGAGAGTTCACCTGTCCTTACCAGAGTAATCTTAACAGATCTGCAAGTCCAGAGGCTGTTTCACATACACAGGCACATAATAGATATATTTCACATTGTGTTATGCTAGTAACTTAATGATGTTATAACCTTGGTCTGTCTGAACAAAAGTATAAAAGTATATAACATTTTAATTAAACAGTTGCATTCAACAACAATTCTTTTATTCATAATTTAAGGGGATTGGGGAAAGGTTATGACGATCTTATAAACAAGCAAGTACAATGTGAATAGCCCAAACACCACTGAAGCCCCTCCCCCAATCATATGTACTGATATATGTGAATAACCATCCCTCACCACCTCCATGTCATGTACAAAGTCAATGACACTCACAATGACACTAGTACATTTGTACCCCTCTTAACACACACACACACACACACAGACACACAATCACACACACAAATACACACAATCACACACACAATCACACACACACACACACCCACACCCAAAATCTCACACACACACACACACACACACACACACACACACACACACACACACACACACACACACACACAATCACAATCACAATCACACACACAAACACACACAAACACACACACAAACACACACACACACACACACAAATTATGTCATAAATTATGAATGAATACATGTATTATGGTAAAATAAACTGTACCTGGAAATACTGTAAAATAATATGTCATGTGTTTTTAGCCCTCAGAAAGCTCACTGCTCATGTAAGAAGTTCTGATAATGTGTTGTGAAAACAAGAACTAAACTTACCTTGACTTCTGTTTGTCGGTTTCATAGAATAAAATCTCTTGAATCACTTCAAGTTCAAGCCTATTGCTAATTTACTTATAACAGCCCCATGTTGCAACAGTGGATATCACACAACTTCATTCATGGTACAATGAGATACCAAAATGTTTCCTTCTGTCCAATCATTTTGTGCTCCAAATTAAATGAACACGATTTTATGCCAATTTTAGCAATATTCCAGCAATATCAAAGCAAGGGGGCTTCACATATTGTACCCATGTGAAAATCGATCCTGGGTCTTCAACATGACAAACAGACTCTTTGCCATTAGGCTACCCCTCCACCCCAGCTCCAAAATGAAGTGTCATGTAAAAAATTATAATCTGAATGAGTATTTTGAATCTGTTGTACCCAAGTTGTGAGACCCTTAGTAAGTCATGATTTAGTAGGTACTAAGTAAACTTGATAACATATTCATCAGGCTATGACGATAATGAACATGAATATGATATATGTTATATGACAATCACAAGCATTGTAACAAGCGACTTCTAGGTAAAGACCCTCGTCAATTAACTATAAAGCATTTCAACAAGCACCTGTATCCACACGTGAGTGTGGTTAAACAGAGTAAGCAATATATAAAAAAATAAGCAGCAAAGAGGCGAAAATAAGCACCTGTTACCATGGTTACCAGAAAGAAACATAAGCAAGATTAATAATGGTTTGAGACCCTTAGCAGAGGAAATAACTTGCGCTCATGGTTTAAATGTCACTATATAGAGTTTTTGAATGGTATGAATATAAACCTACATAACATGAATTATCAGAGATAAAATCTAAACACTCCTATTATTCTCTATTAACTTGACAAGATTAAGATTTATCACGGATAAGATGATGATGATGATGATGATGATGATGATGATGATGATAGCAATTCACTGTCAAGATTTCCATTTAATGACGTAACATTCACAAAGTACAAATTTTCTGTTTATAATGAAGCTAACATCCCACCAACTGAAAACAACACAAAAATTAACAAGCCAGTGTAGAGGTGCGACAGAGAATATCAAACAGTTACCAACTAATCAAAGTACAGAACAATAGATCATGTGAACAAAAGCTAGCATTAACATCAGCTACTTCAAAATACCTCTGTTTAATCTTTCCGGGGCTACCTCATTGGTAGGATCTTTAGCTGTAAAAACAAAATGCTTGACGTGTTTAAAACGATCGTTATGACCCCTTACTTCATGACAGTTTAATGACTAATGAATGACTAATTAATGACTTAGAAAGTGATTAGCTGATCATGTGTTCAGAGGCGTAAGAACAGCAATCTCAAGACAATGTGTCATGGAAATAGGCTTGTTTGTTAATTGCAAGTGGCACAGCTGGACATGGCCTGGGGCATGTTCTGCTTACTGACCACTCTCAGCAGACTTAGCTTCAGGCATGTTATACCACTGGTTCAACAACATTATCAAACATGGGGTCTAACAATGCCCGCCATGTTTACTTCTTGTAGTCGAACACACAGATACAATCATAAAACAGTACTAACAGGCATCATATCGTATCTCTCTAATTACCCTGTTAGACGTATCAGGTAGCTAATTACAGTAAATTTGTACACTACTTTACCTGAGTTAAAGAGCCCCTTTACACGAGCTGAAGAGCCCCCATAATTGGAAGGTTCGGTTGCATTATCTTGCGTTGCCATGACAGGCGGAAAAAATGCTGTTTGTGTAACTCTATTATGTGTTTGGTACATAAACTTTTACGTAATTGGGCAGCTTCTTTCTTTCCTGTATAACATGTTTTTATCAGTATGTTTCTAAATTTTACAACTTGTTTTCAAGTCATCCATTTCTAAGTACTACTTTGTTAAAGACTTTGAGTGTACTCACCTCAACCTGTAATTCTTTATAGTTTTAAAGTAGTATTTAATCATGAAATAATTCAGTCACACCTTGGCTTACTTAACCAAAGGATTCTTCACTAGAGGTTTGGTACAGGCTAAGAAACTAATTTGAGTTTGTTGTATAATGAATGCTGCATATTCCAACCTTATGTCAGCTGTCTTGAGTATAATACAGACTGGACCAGACTGTCTAGTGACTGATTCTTGCAGCAACAATCCTCCTCACCTGGATATGACATGTCTATCATACAATTCATCTTTAACAAAAACTTTACAACATATGTACATTTAATTAATTATGCAAACACCTTGTTATTTCGCATACCCTGTCTCTGAAAACCCTTTTTAGGATGGCTCCATGTACCTTTAACTAAATTTAAGTAAATTCTGTGTTTTAATTTTTACATTAAGGGGTGAGAGAAAGAAATCTGGCTGTCTGGTATCATCCCTGTCAATAAGCACTGATTCTTCAAGTTGTCTCCTATTACGAAAGTAGGAAACAGGAGAGATTGTGTTTCCCAGAATCCCCCACATGAGGGTGCTTACATGATAAACCATTACAGCATGTTCCTAGTAAGCGATGGAGACACAGCTCAATGGTATTTACATGAAACTCGGTAGTGTAAAATTTACACTGACTATTAGACTAAAAGCTAGTCTCTGAAATTAACATGTTTTACTGAAAAAACGTTCATAGTGAAACAAAATGATATAATGAAATGGATCCCTGAGACTTTCTTCATTTTCAGAAGCTATGGAAATCTAGACTTGCCACATTTTCTAGACTTGCATGGGCTTTCTTAGATATATATACTTCAGGGTCTGTATGACAGACTATGATGAGGTTTTATTTTAAAGACAGTAGCATCTGACTTTGTAGAAAAAAATGAATGACTGCTGTAGATTTTTTTCAATATTCAGCTAGGCTGCAGCTCATTTTGATCATGAAACACCTAAAAAGTCTGTATTTTAATCATCTCAAACAAAGAACTCTGAAGCTGCCAAATTTTCTCTTTCACCTTCCTATCACAAAAGTGAAATTTCCACAATTTTTTAAACAGAAAAAAATCAAATACAAATCATGGACATGATGGGTTTTTTAAACTGCAAAATATAAGCAGTAAGTGCCAACAAATAATGAGAAATGTTAACCAAATTCCACTAAATAATTGAATAATTTCAATTTAATTTGAGCCTAAGCCATTTCTACTAAATGAAAGATAACTCTTTAGTAATTATCTAATGAATGTTAAGAAATCAAACCAGCCATGCCTAGCATATTCCAAGATTAAACACAGCTACATGACTTAGCACTATTCCTGACTTGACGTCACACAACAGACCCACTGGAAACTGGAGAAATAATTCATCTTTGTCATGGAGACTATTTGCAGGAGATTCCTGTCGTATGTTTGCCCAGCATTCTGTGGGACTGTTGATACTCTGGATTATTACTTGCAGAATGTAAACTGATAGAGAGTCTTCATATTAGGTTACGCTAGATGACTGATTTTAAAGATCTCATGAGAAAAAAGTTGCAATGCCAAGTTACAAGTATTCTACATGTTGACTCATCTTCACAAACTCTTCTGCCATTAAGAGGTGCTAAAGTGATAAAATGGTTCTAAATGTGTGCTTTTGAAAAACACAGCTCGAGACAGTGTTCTTCTCTCGTTTAACCAGACCTTGATAAAATGACTTGTTGGAAGACATATGACTGGATCACTATCCATGTTATTTGACTGAAATTTGATATCCTACGGTGGGCCAAGGATTTAGATTTTTCTCCTATGGTTTGGACTAATTTGGATTTAATATTTGATCCAGAGAGTTCTTCAAATGAAATAATTTTGCTGCAGGTTTTACACACAAAAATATGTTTTCAGTGCCCAGGTGGAAGTTGCTGGAACAATGTTTTGGCATCTAAAACATATAAGACTACTGTAGTTTGAACTGGATGTGTCTTGCGGTTTGTTTGTTGTTCACTGCAACAATATTTTAGTTATATGAGACAAACATAATAAAGAATCGAGCCTGGACCAGATACGTAAGTGGTCAACATTATGATCATCGGTCTATGCAACTGGGATACAATGACGATACCTGAGACGGACCGAACAAACAATATCTGCAGGGTCCCTGGGACTCATGCTTATGACTCTTACTGGTCCTGGACAAGGGTCCCAAACACTTAAATATCATCATAAATACTGGTTCATCCAACCTTCATTTATCCAACAATCAACTTTATCCGACGCTTTTGTTGGTAACAAATTGAACAAACATAATTTAGTCTCATTTATTTAGTCTGACATGCTCGTTAATCCAACAATTTTCTGTGCACTGTATGATGCCAGATTAGCAAGACTAGACTGTATGATGATGTAGTATTGTGGTAATTCAGTTACTGGTATTGTATGGTGTATCATGATCATCACATTGTTACAGTAATTAAATGGCAAATGATATCATAACCCGGCTAGAAGTAAACACAGGGATAACATGTTGTTACTCAATCAAAATGTTTACAAAAATGTATGAGGACTTTTTCTGCGTCCCTGTGCTCGTCCCTGTGGACGTAGTAATAAATTTCACTGTCCACTCTCAATTTCAAAGTGTATGTGACGCAGGAATTGACATCCCTTAGATCCCTGTGTCTGTATGGTCATGTGATTGTCGGACAATGACAAATGGTAAGGACAACTTATTAGCTCTGTTTCCATGGTATTCATCCCCTCTAAACATGGTTTAATGAAGATGTTTGAAGTTATGGAACTATCCAGCCTCAACTAGACAAACACTTTCTGAATATATGTATAATTTTGATAGAAACAAACAACTCCTTTTAAATTGAAAAGGAGCCCCAGTCAGAAAGGTGATTCAGAACCTGAGGAAATCTAGACCTGCTTCATTTGGGGCAGAAGGCAAATCAGGGACTGTGACAGAGTACCCCTCCACCTGTCTGAGCACATAAGGAACCTGGCTCATGCGTAAACAAGGTTAGAGGTACAGAAAGCCATAATATTTTAATTATTTTTAGAAAATCCACACTTGGGGGGTCAGAGATCATGGTCATATTAAGGAAATTAAGAGTGGCAAGAATATCTTTTGCTTCTGTCTATGCAGATGAAACACATAGCTTTGACTAGGAATACATATCAGTCTTAGTAACCATGAGTTACTGAAGTTATGTAACCCAGCAAACACCTAATGATGAGTGAGTGAGTTTAGTTTTACATCACAGTCAGCAATATTCCAGCTATATGGCACCGGTCTGTAAATAATTGAGCCTGGACTGCACCAGACAATCCAGTGATCAACAGCATGAGCTCTGATCTAAGCAAATGTGATACACTGGCATCAAGAACATGCTTTTATGCATTTATTTCAAAGAATTGGAAAGAGCAAGTGAGTTTAGTTTAAAGCCACTTGGAACATTATATCCGAGAATGTCAGGATGGCATGTGGTCCTATGCATAGAGCTCAGGCCATTAATCAGTTGAAGTTAAACAATGTCGAAATTGGACAGTCTTTGGATGGGTGACTGTGTTCTTCAGCTTAACTCATAAGAGATTCTAGGACTTCAGTCCTGCCCTACAATGAAGCACATGTTGGACAGTCTTTGGATGGGTGACTGTGTTCTTCAGCTTAACTCATAAGAGATTCTAGGACTTCAGTCCTGCCCTACAGTGAAGCACATGTTGTATTTGTGGTGTCACCTTAGGCAAATCAGTTTGTTCAAACCTGCCTCTGTTCTCCCAGCAGAAAATGGGTACCCAGTTGGATAAATGTGAATAGGATGCGCTGCTTAAAAGTATTAACATGTATGACTCATGTCTGAAGTCCAGTTGATATAGTTTACAGCAATAAGTGAAACTGGTCCTGTGGTGCCTGGCCCGTAAAATTTCAACAGGATCACTAAATACTAAGATTGCAGTGGTCGTGGTTGCCAGTGAATTTTGTATTGATAGTTAAGTATATATGTGAATGTTATTTTGGACCAGTGAAGTACCCATGTAAAAGGTTAACATTAAGTGGAACTAAATTTAATTACATCACAACATGATCATACATAATTAAACTTGTTAAATAAAGAGTTAGTACTGTCGAAATCAATCAGGTATGCTTTCAGACAATGAGACATGATTATATGGAATAATCAACTCAATGAACTATTAATAAATAAAATTCTACCTATACTCATAAAATATACCATATATGTTTACACAATCTAACCGTTGTTATAATATTTCTTGACCATTTTCAAGTGACTCTTGTTTTCACCAGTAAAGTTACTCACCATAAATAGCATACTGGTCGACTCGGCTGTTAGCAGATGCTACTTTGTCAGTGCTGGTTTGTAATCTCGGATCACGGGGATCAACACTTGAACGTTCTCGCTGCCAGTTCTTAAGTTCATTCAACACACGGCCACCTTTTGATTTCTCCCTCGGTGGTACGTCTGGGGGAGCCAAATCCCCCGATTTCCTATACTGTGAGGGTCGTTCGGGTCGGGGTGGTACCCGGTACAACTCATGTGAACTGTTGTAAATATTTTCGCCATGAGATGCGTGTCCATAACCCCTTCTAATATTGGTATTTGCGGCATTGTTAGGTTTAACTGTGGCAGTTGCGGGAGGGGCCTGAGACGAGTAGCCCCTCGGGATTTGGGGAGGGGGTTGTGAGTGTCCTCGTGGGGGTACGTCCCCTCTCCCTCTAGGGGCGTCTCCCCTTGGGATATGGGGACTCGGACCGCGGTTCTCCTTTCCGCCGTGGTTTATGACAGGCTTATTTTTCAATAACGCTAATCTCAAACCTGACACAAACTTACTAAAGCTCAATAAACCATCAGACGGGGTGACTTTTCTCAAAGCTTCGACGACACCTGAAGGTAAGCCTTTGACTCCATTTTCGCTCCACCTCGACTCGATGTCACACAAACGAACATATCCACTTCGATTCTCGTCTAGAATCTCAAACAGTATCCTCAAAGATGAAACAAACTGCTTGGGAAGCCCGTCAATTGTCTCTGTATTGTCCGACACCGACATTTTGAAAATAAATTGGTCAGTATTTCTTCCGTTCACCTGGAGCCATCATCTGCTTTCGAAGACCTGTCAACTATACGTAATACGTAATCTGATTGGTCCATAAGAGTCGGTACGCGCTCTTACGCCGCCATTGATTGGTTACCTGGCGGGGACTTAACATGTGCTTTCATCTATCTGTTGATTGGATTGTTTGTAGATAAACAGAATACCGCAGAATCCAAACTGCTTGGGATCGTATGCAAGGTCTGCGTTGTTCTTAAAAGGGGCAAGGCGATGTAGAAGGAATAAAAACACGAATGAATTGTCTCTACTTTTAAAAAAATCTGCTATTAACAAACATTCTTCAACCTGATTTTATGCAAAAAATGTGGATTTTGAAGAAAAGAGATTCTAAAGCCATATGCTTTATAATTGCCATACTCTGTTGATATTTATAGCACTTAACTCCACTTTAGACCCTTACCGAGTTAACCCTAGCAGTCGGCATTTTCTATACAGAATTATAGAGAAGAAAATGAGTGAGCGAGTTTAGTTTTACTCCCCACTCAGCAATATTCCAGCTATATACTATGATGGTCTGTAAATTATCGAGTCTGAACCAGACAATACAGTGATCAACAGCATGATCATCGACCTGCCTGAAGTATGGGTTTGCTGAAGACCATTAACCCGGATCTTCCAAGGCAAAACAATATTGAAAACTACAAGAACGGATCAGTTTGAGAGAGAGTTTAGTTTTACGCCACATTCAGCAATAATTCCAGCTGAAAATGAGAATGGTGTCAATTTCGCATCTGGCAACTACATTCTTCACATTCGTTGCCCTGGCGTCGCTGGTCGTTTTTGTGTCAGTGATTCAAGGTATGATATTGAAGCTTTCGGCGTTACCTCCCTGTTTGGTTTGGTCTGCGCTCTTTAATGCCGCGCTCAGCAATATTTCAGCTATATGTCGACGGTCTGTAAAAAATCGAAGCTAGACCAGACAATCCAGTGATCAACATCTATCTACGCAATTAGGATACGATGGCATGTGTCTACCCAGTAAGCGAGTCTGACCACCCTGTCCCGTTAGTCGCCTCTTATGACAAGTTACTGAAGATCAATTCTGACCCGGATCTTCACGTGTCTCTACTTCCTTGGGATAATGACTTTAAATACTGCACCCACTCGTTAGATTTGTTAATGTTTATTGAATGCACCATTGGTCTATTGGTAGACCGGAATTTCTTACAACCTGCATTTCTTAAACATGTCACGACTGTCAATGGCAGTGGCTTTGTTGGAACAAATTGTTGGTCTTTAGTGAACAGTAGTTTCAAATGCGACATTTGTGGACTAAGCAGAGATTTTAATGCCGCTTTCAACAGAATGGGAAACGAATCGAATCGACGAACTGGTATTCTTTTGATGGTTGAATATTCAACCTCTAAATTGTGCATGTGGAGAGTTCATATACGTGTATACCTATTGTGGGAGCATATGTTTTCGGTCATCATACGTTTTCACTCGCAGTGGACAGTCTTCACTCGCGGTGGACAGTCTTCACTCGCGGTGGACAGTCTTCACTCGCCCTGCAAAGTGTTGTGTTGCTTCACACAAACATTGTAAATACTGGGATAAGGGCTTGCGTTTAAAATAAAGTTGTCTTTCATGAGCGAGTGATTATCGAGGAAGCAAGAAATGTATCTTAAGCATCAGCATTTTGACATAATTATTGTTTGGCTTTAAAATAGATATGTATGTTCCTTAAAATGCGAGAAGAAACTCAAATTTCTAAAATTCAAGTCTCTGTTGAATAATTCTGGGGGTTCTGGGTCATACCCAAAGAGTTCACAGTCGTGTCTGAAAATCTCCTTCAACCTGTGTAAATATTCGATTGGAACCGTCCTGTAGGCCTCGATCATGGCTAGTCGACGCTGCTGATGTCTCCCAGAGGCTATCCAAGACTCATCAGATCGGTAGGTGGAGCGGAGGAGGGCTTGGAACTCCTCTAGTGACAAGGAATCACCTTTTCTAAACGGGAACGGATGGTGTCTACCAAGAAAACCTCGTATTTGAAAGGTTTCCCAAAGTCTTCTGAAAACACCAATGGATGACATGCAGAGGGTGTGACGTATGGTGTATGAAGCGTTGGAGACGTCCATCATGATGCTGACGTCACTTTCAGAGGACATTTCTTTGCTGTCCACAGGCACATCCTTCATGCCAAATTTTCGTAAAATGTATCTCACATCTCGGGTAAAAGTCTCCATTTTGCCAATGGCATCGTAGTTGATGTCGCACGGACGACAGAAATGCCTCTGTGGAGAGAAGTGCCATTCACTCACGTGGGGCATATGGTAGGAGAGAATCGTAAAGAGAACGGCATCCGTGAATGTGACGGTAGATCCGCATTTTGAAGATTCAGTGTGAGCTCTTGTCCTCACACGGTCGATTGTGCGCTGAGCAAAACTACCCTTTTCGTAGGAGGGAATATACAGTCTGTCAACAAACGCTGAAAAAAGTCTTTGGTAAGGATCCCGAACGAACATAAACGTTTTGTAAGGAGACAGGTCCTCTGCTCTTGGGAAACGTCGTCTCATCTCAGTGACGTAGTGGATGGCGTTCCCGTTTATTGAAAAGGGAGACGACTCAGACTGATTTGAATGCAACCAATAAAGGAGTCTTTGCAATGTGCTAGAGCCAACTTTAGGGATCTCACAAAACGCAACCGAACTAACTGGATCAACGGTGAATACCAAGTTGTATAACCGCTTAAAAGAATGCTTCTTGCAAACGCTTTTGACACGTGCAACGCGGACGGCATGTTCCAGTTGAACGTCATCCATACTCTGCCACCGAGCGAGGTCAACTCTCTCCTGTAAACGAGAAAAAAAAACTGACTTGATGGTAATGGTATCAGAAAGAAATAGTGAACGTAGGCTTTGGTGTGTGTGTGTGTGTGTGTGTGTGTGTGTGTGTGTGTGTGTGTGTGTGTGTGTGTGTGTGTTGGGGTTGTTGTTATTGTTGTTGTTGTTGTTGTTGGAGTTTTTTATTGTTTATTTATTTTTACAAATTCAAGATCCGAAACTAATGTCTGAGACACATATTAGATGATCCTGCTCACTAAACGCATTTGTGACAAGAGAGGTGGTACAACGAATTGGGCGAGTACACTTGGCTGCTACAGGTAGCTTGCCGAGTATGCACGTGCAATACATGCTAACCGTGACATGAAATCAACACCGCTAGTGATTAACACCTGTCTCGCTACTGTGTAACACCTGTCTCGCTACTGTTTTACACCTGTCTCAATACTGTTAAACAGATTTAAACATATTAAAAAGTTGAATGAAACACAATTAACACTATGTAGTTATTATCTATTTAATATTTAGCAGACGAAAAGTCAACTTTACCCATTAAAACAACACCGCATATTCCTTCGAATGATAAGACTGCAATTTCTGGCATAAGATAATGATATTCCACGCTAACCTTTAGTTAAGACAAAGACAAATAGATGATTGGGGCATTGACAAGCATTTTAGATATTCAACAATTTTGCTTAAAAAACCCCAGGAAAATGTCATTTGCTTCGTGAAATGGATCGGTGGTCCTAAACATATTTGCTCAGTATATTGTGTTGATTCAATTCGTTGGGATTGTACCTGTTCCCAAATCGAGTGTGCTATAACAATTCATGCGTGAAACGCACGGGGAAAATGAACTTCTCGATATTTATCAGACAACCTGTCTCCCTCTTGTTTCAAGTGGATCGTTCTGTGGGGCGTTCCCACGTATGCAAATTGGGGTCATTTGTCAGGTCGTGGATCATCTTATATGTGTTTACCAGTACTGCTTAACAAGTACTAGATGAGAAAGCTCAGTGAACGCGTTTGTGAAAAGCAGGCGGGGCAAGTAATCTGGACGAATACACTTGGTTGCTACAGGTAGATTGGCGATTAAGCATGTGCAAATACATGCTGACCGTGGCGTGAGAACATTACTGCTGGTGTTTAACACATGTCCCGTAGAGCGGTTTAGTTCAGTAAGACACGATCACGACACAATTCGCACGAGTAAATTGAACTTTTCAATATTTGGACGACAACCTGTTTCCCTCTTGTTCAAATGGAATATTCTGGAGGGCGTTCCCATGTATGCAAATTGGGGTAATTTGTCAGGTCGTGGATTATCTAACGCTTGTCAAGAAGTAGTTGATATCTCTATCCCCGAGCCGGACGACAACCGTCGTCTGCTTCACCCGTCCTAGTTTTGCTTTTGAGACGACCCCTCCTACTGGACTCTTTTTATAGTCATAGCGAGACTCCATTGCAGCTAGTAGTTTAAGCATAAATATTACTATCTTTTCGTGAGCTATCGTTTATAATGAAGCTAAGTCTAATTTCAAAATTGGCATTGAAAACGTGTCCTTTGTAATACAACATCATCGCACATTAATTTGCACAAAGCCATGGTCGGTTTTAAATAATTAGCTTTGGACTGAAAGAAATCCCATTTGCTTATTTTCTGCACTGATCTCTCCTCGGTAAAGGCTCTTTTTACGTTTCCTATCTCCCTACCACTGGAACTGTAGTTAGGTCGAACTTGGTTTAACAAATATTTCACACTTTCGCATCTCAAATACATAAATTGTAGAGATAAACGTTGAACAAAAAACAGTTTTTCTATTGCCTACAGTACAGTTTCTTTCTATTGCCTACAGTACATTTTTTTCTATTGCCTACGGTACAGTTGTTTCTATTGCCTACGGTACAGTGTTTTCTATTGCCTACAGTACAGTTTTTTTTCTATTGCCTACAGTACAGTTTTTTTCTATTGCCTACGGTACAGTTTTTTCTATTGCCTACAGTAGTTTTTTCTATTGCATACAGTACTATAGTCCTCATGCTTGTTTGCTTGGTTTGTTACGCTTAATATCCTAGTTGTGGAGCCTTAAATTATTGTTAATGTTCGTACTTTCTGAGATAAAAATATCTAAGTCAAGAAGAAAGTGTTTCGAAGTTTGTTGATGTATCGAGTGCATTTTGTAAGACTACAAGATTTTGTGTCAGATATGTGTTATTTGTTGTTTGTTTGTTTGTCTAGCGGCGCATTCAGCAGTATCCCGGCGATCTGTAAATAATCGAGTCTGGACCAGACAATCCATCGAGGATCATGAACATCGATCTACCCACTGGGGATACGATGACATGTGTCAACTGAGTGAGTAAGATTGACAAAACCTATGTAACCCAGATCTTCAGGAGTGATTATAAATCTAAAGATGACAACAACAACAACAACAACAACAACCAAAACCACTTTACGAGTCCCTTTAGCTTACCTTTGTTGACATCGAGGACGTCACCGACAAATCATCTGAGACAAACAAGGAAAGCTCTTTTACTGGTCTAACAAGAAACATATCGCTCTACCTGTAATTAATTTTAAGTCCGAACATCAAAGAGTTATCGCTACGCATTAGTTTGTTATTGGAAAAACAAAATCCCGTCGTGGTTCATGCTTTGGACATTTTTGTCAACTCCCGATAGACATAGACCAATACCCTACACGTGACCACATGAGCTGGTGATTGACATCATGAGCAACAATCTGGTAAGATTGTAACACGATCACATTCATCAAATAAATCAGGGAGCAGATCGCCTTTGACGACAAGGCTGCTGAAGACCAATAATAACCTGGATCTTCAAAGGTGATTCACATCGTGGGAATGGGTCTAAGATCACAGGCATCAACCAAGTCCACACAACTGACGGTCCTGTTTTGTCACGGTGTCATTTCCAAAGAGGTAACCGTGAAGATCCGGGGTAGAACTGGTCCTCAGCAACCCGTGATAGTCGTAAGAGGCGACTAGCTGAATCGGGTTGTCAGGATCTCGGACGTGGTTGACACATGTCATCGTATCGCAACGGCGCAGATCGATGCTTCTGATGTTGATCACTGGATTTTCTGGTCTAGCCTAGATTAGTTACTGACCGCCGACACATAGCTGAAATATTGCTGAGCGCGGCATTAAAGAGCGGAGATCACACCAAATCCAGGAAGGCAACGCCGAAAGCTTCAATATCTTACCTTGAAACACTGACACAAAAACGATCAGCGACGCCAGGACAACGAGTGTGAAGAATGTAGTTGCCAGATGCGAAATTGACACCATTATTTTCAAAAGAAGGTTGACAAACCAGACGTTGTCATTCACCGCGGGGATTAGACTAACAGCTAGTCTCTGAAATTAACTTATTTTACTGAAAAAACGTTCATAGTGAAAAAACATAATATAATGAAATGGATCCCTGAGACTTTCTTCATTCCTGAAGCTAAGGAAAGCTAGACTTGCCACATTTTCTAGACTTGCGTGGGCTTTCTTGGATATATATACTTCAGGGTCTGTACGACAGACTATGCGGGGATCTGGGATAAAATAAACAAACATCACTCACTGTTGTGTGCTAGCTGTAAGTTTTGTGATGGCAGCAGGTAATTAATATACTTAAACCCAGACAATAACACAACTGATAATATGTTTTCGTTTGCAGTTTAACGCCGCAATATTCCAGCTCTGTGGCTTCGGTTTTAATAATTAATCGAGTCTGAACCAGTGATCGATATCATGAGCATCTATCTACACATTTATTCTAAGATGACCCCCAGTGACCCTGACCACCCGATCCCGTTATTCTCACGCAATGGGTTACTAAAGGCCATTTCCATCCTAGAACGACATGGGTGGGTAGTCCAATTACACGCGCCATTTCTACTTACGACCAGCGTTTACTTTAAAGGGGTGTTAAACGACAAACACAATATCTTACAACAACCGTCCATATCATTAGCCGTTAGACGACAAACACAATTTCTCACAACAACTGTCCATGTCTTGCGGCGTTAAACGACAAACAAAATATCTTTCCACAACTGTCCATGTCGTGAGACGCCTGATGACAAACACAACATCTTACAACAACTGTCCATGTCATTAGGTAGACGACAAACAAAATATTTTACCACAACTCTCCATGTCTTCCGGCGATAAACGACAAACAAAATATCTTACAACAACTGTCCATGTCATCAGGCGTTAGACGACAAACAAAATATCTTTCCACAACTGTCCATGTCGTACGGCGTTAAACGACAAAAAATATATCTTGCCACAACTGTCCATCTCGTACGGCGTTAAACGACTAAAAAATACATCTTTCCACAACTGTCCATGTCGTGCGACGTTAGACAATAAACACAATATCTTACAACAACTGTCCATGTCATTAGGCGTTAGACGACAAACACAATATCTTACCACAACTGTCCATGTCTTGCGGCGATAAACTACAAACACAATATCTTAACACAACTGTCCATGTCGTACGGCGTTAAACGACAAGCAAAATGTCTTACCACAAAGCCCCATGCATTGTTCCAATGAGACACTTTTGTCACAGTTTCTATTTACAGAAGCGCTGCATGCACTCACCGTTTTCTGTGAAATTGTGTTCTGCCTGGTCTCGTGTTGTCTACAGTACGAAGAAGAATGGGCATGACGTCATACGCAGGTCATTGAATAAATGCGCGTATATTGACCCTATCTCATATAAATTTATCTTTGACGTAACAGTTTTGTAACTTTTAAATGAAATGTTGACAAATAATGTTCAGCTACACACGTGTAAGGTGGAAGTGCTCACTCTGTTTCATTTAGTAAATAACTTTAATGTATGGGTATTACAAAAACAATTACCATTTTTGAGACATTTATAAAGATAGCATCGTGTTGAAGGATTTAATCAACGTGAACTTTCAGCTATCTTCAATCTTTGATAAAATCAAGATTTGTTGATATTGTGGAATTAAATGTGGCGACAGATGTTCTGTTAAAGGTGTCAAGTCGTTCTTCTGGTCGCTGCAAGGGTGACATAACGAAGATGGGACGACACATTTCGACTTCATGG